>NC_086447.1:724975650-725165650 GCF_028390025.1 Pseudophryne corroboree
CAATCTCAATGCACGTGTGAAAATGGCGGCGACGCGCGGCTCCTTATATAGAATCCGAGTCTCGCGAGAATCCGACAGCGTCATGATGACGTTCGGGCGCGCTCGGGTTAACCGAGCAAGGCGGGAAGATCCGAGTCGCTCGGACCCGTGAAAAAAAACATGAAGTTCGTGCGGGTTCGGATTCAGAGAAACCGAACCCGCTCATCTCTAGTGTTTACCTCCTTGATCATTTGGCCATTTGTGGTCAGGTGTACTATAGCTTTACATTTAGTGAGGTGCAGTCATGGTGTAAAGGACAGATTGTGATTCCTGATTAGTAAAAAAACAAAAACAAATACCAAACACTGAGCAACATCACCAAACAGGTAATTTCAACTTTAAACTTGTCATTTATTTTGTACTGTCTGGACATGGCTACTAATAACAGATGCACAAACAAAAATCTTAAAGCTATGTGTGCAAATGCTAGGAGCTTAGGAGACAAAATTCCAGAGCTTATTGTGATAATGACAAGGGATATATTGTGGCAATTACAGAGTCATGGTGCAATGAGAATCATGACTGGGACATAGCTATACCAGGATACAATTTATTTAGAAAGGATAGAATGGGACGAATAGGAGGAGCAATGTATGTGAAAAAAGCATAAATGCTACTTTAATACAAAATATTGAAGACAAAACTGAGGCCCTTTGGTCACCACAGAAACCGGGGAGAAGGACATTATTCGCATTGGGGTGATCTATAGGCCACCAGGCCAGGAACAGGATTTGGACAGGAACCTATTGCTGGACATCTCTAAAATGGCTTTAAAGGGAGAAGTCATAATCATGGGAGACTTTAATTTACCTGATGTAAATTGGGAGGGGTCCTTTGCAAGTTCAGCTACAAGTGGCAAATTTCTAAATTCCTTACATGGAGCATCTCTCAAGCAATTGGTGAGGGATCCCACTCACAAGTGTGAAAGCAAAAAAAATGGCTTTTAGGAAATACAGACTCAAAATAATAATGACAAAGAGGTGTATCTTGACAGACGGAAGGATGCTAAGAAAGTGATCAGACGTGCCAAGGCAGAAGCTGAGGAGACAATGGCCCAGTCAGTAGATAAAGGGGGCAAAACTTGAATAATAAGACTTAAGACAGAGAGTCAGCATTTGGTGAAGGGAGACAAGGCAATAGCAGATCACCTAAATCATTATATTTGCTCAGCAGTTAGTACAGAAGGAGAAGGGAAGGGGCCACAGTTAAGTTGCAAGGACATTCATAAAAATAATGTAGATGAAAGAACATTTACAGAGGAGAAGGTCCTAACAGAACTTTCAAAATTAAAAGTGGATAAATCAATTGGGCCAGATGGGATACACCCAATGATACTTAAAGAGCTAAAAGATGTGCTGGTGGCACCATTAACAGAATTATTTAACCAGTCACTAAATACAGGTGCCATTCTAGAGGACTGGAAAAGAGCAAATGTAGTTCCACTGTACAAAAGCAAAGAAGAAGCAAGTAACTACAGACCAGTAAGCCTTACATCAGTAGTAGGGAAAGTAATGGAAAAACTATTAAAATAAAGAGTTGTGGAATATCTTAAATCAAACAACTTACAGGATCCAAAACAGCATGGATTTACTGGTGGGAGATCATGCCAAACAAATCTTATTGACTTTTTTGACTCCGTGATAAAAATAATAGATCAAGGGGGAGCTGTAGATGTAGCATATCTAGACTTTAGCAAGGCATTTGACACTGTCCCACATCACAGACTGCTAAATAAACTTGAAAGCGTGGGGGTGGATTATAAAACAGTTAAATGGATAAGAACCTGGTTTCAGGATAGGACACAGACAGTTGTAGTAAATGGAGTGCAATCTATGGAGGGAAATGTTACCAGTGGAGTACCCCAGGGATCTGTACTCGGACCATTTCTCCTTAATATCTTTGTTGGTGACATTGCAAATGGTATAAAAGGGAAAGTATGCCTTTTTGCAGATGATACAAAGATATGCAACAGAGTAGACACACCAGGAGGGGTAAAACAAATGATTGATGACCTAGCTAGGCTTGAAAAATGGTCAAGAATGTGGCAACTACAGTTTAATGCTAAAAAATGCAAAATCTTGCACTTGGGTCTCAAAAACCCAAAGGCTAAATATAGTATCAAGGGTACTATAATGGAAACTACTGAGGAGGAAAGGGATTTAGGAGTCACTATTTCAAGTGACTTAAAGGCAGGAAAGCAATGCAGCAAAGCAATGAGAAAGGCAAGTCAGATGCTTGGTTGCATAGGGAGAGGAATCAGTAGCAGGAAAAAAAGAAGTAATAATGCCACTATATAGGTCATTGGTATGACCTCATCTGGAATACTGTGTCCAGTTCTGGAGACCATATCTCCAGAAGGATATAAATACATTAGAGAGTGTACAAAGAAGGGCAACTAAAATGGTGCATGGCCTAACATCACAAAACTTACCCGGAAAGGCTAAAAGATCTTAATATGTATAGTTTGGAGGAGAGAAGGGAAAGGGGGACATGATAGAAACTTTCAAATATACCAAAGGTTTTAACAAAGTTCAGGAGGGAAACATTCTTCAAAGGAAGAGAAGTATTAAAACTCGAGGACATACACTGAAACTGGAGGGAGGCAGGTTCAGGGGAAATTTAAGGAAAAATTACTTCACAGAAAGAGGAGTGGATAAGTGGAATAGCCTCCCATCAGAGGTGGTAGCCGCTAAGACTGTAGAGCAATTTAAACATGCTTGGGATAGGCATATGAATATCCTTACAAAGAATTAAGGTTCAAAAAGGGTTGAGATTACCTAAAGGATATAAAAAAAAGGGGCAGACTAGATGGGCTAAGTGGTTCTTATCTGCCGTTAAATTCTATGTTTCTATGTTTCTATGACAAGCGAGGGCAGGAGACACTGTTCTTATCATGCTACCAAGCCTTCTACCACTCTACCCTAAACCTAAAGAAACTAACTTCCTGACTCTACCAGACTCCTCCGAAATTCCATTGCTTTAAAATGTATTTTCAAATTTATTATGTCAGATCTACTATATAATGTAAAGTATAATAAAATGGAAGTATCAAGCACCCATTGCAATTAAGAATATAGCTGCTGGTTAAGAGAATTTTGCTAGGCTTTCGGTCACCCAGGGGAAAGACTGAACTTGGCGCCAGCCTTTCACCCAGTAGATCATGGTCCTTCTCTACCTATATGATCAGATAACATCAGAGTGACCACCATACAATACATAAAGCATTGCAGTGACTGCTATATAATGTAGCGACAATCACAGTGACCACCATATAATGGAGAGAGCTTCAGTCACCACCATATAATACATACAAATTTGCAGTGCCCGCAATATAATGCAGAGAACATCACAGTGTCTGCCATATATTGCAGAGGCCATTAGTGACCGCCATATAATGTAGAGGGCATCAGTGACTGCCATCAGCTGTAGCTATACATTCTGGTGCCCTGAAATTATGTCCCCCCAAAAATTTCAAATAAGGATAGCACGTTCTGAAGGCATGGCTTTGGTGGGAAATGGCGTGGCCTCAGAATGTACCAGGAAGAATTTTGCTATAGGCGCTAACAATAATGTACTACAAATTTGTGTGTATGTAGCAAATAAAAAATAGGGGATTTTGTCATATTTTGATCAAAACATTCACGCTTGCAGCCTATGTCAAGGGATCCTCATTTTTTACAAGTCCTTAATAGTAGTGTACTGGGTATCCGGACTCCAGGTCGACAGCACAAAGGTCGACACACCTTAGGTCGACGCCAATTGGTCGACACACCTTAGTTCGACATGGACAAAAGGTCGACATGGACAAAAGGTCAACAGGAACAAGGTCGACATAGAAAAAGGTCGACATGAGTTTTTCACGATTTTTTTCTTTTTTTGAACCTTTTCATACTTAACGATCCACGTGGACTACGATTGGAACGGTAAAGTGTGCCGAGCGAAGCGGTAGCGGAGCGAAGGCACCATGCCCGAAGCATGGCGAGCGAAGCGAGCCATGCGAGGGGACGCGGTGCACTAATTGGGGTTCCCGGTCACTCTACGAAGAAAACGACACCAAAAAAACATAAAAAACTCATGTCGACCTTTTTCCATGTCGACCTTGTTCCTGTCGACCTTTTGTCCATGTCGACCTAAGGTGTGTCGACCAATTGGCGTCGACCTAAGGTGTGTCGACCTTTATGCTGTCGATCCTCAGTCCCAGACCCAGCGTACTGTATATGCTCAGCACACCATTAGTATTATTATTAATACATTTAATTTATAAGGCGCCAGAATTGTGTTCGCAGCTCCTGGTCTTATGGATATATACATTGTAATTTCCACACCACTACCAATTCAGGAATATTGAAGGTTAAATAAAGTTCAGTTTTTACTGTATACAGTAGTTTTTCTCCAACAACTAGCATTTCGGAACTAAGCGAAAATTATCAAAGCTCCTGCAAATTATTTGCCCTGTTCCGCATTGGCTGCAATATTTTTCAAGTTTATTAATGGTGGAATTTGACTTACATTTTCTCAAGTCTGGCGCACGCCACATAACAGAGTAGAATAAATTGACTGCTGCCTTTGCAGCTGTGTTCATAGAGTGTTAACTGCGCAAAATGAGTATTTACAGATACAATATGGAATATCTGTCTATAGTTTAGCAAAGCAAATGTTTTCCTCAGAGACAGTACTGCTGGTATTTCTCACCTCTCCGGGAAACCCCCCCGATATCGCTGAGTAACTGGACCGGGGGAAATTTCTGTGAATTTGCTCATCTCTTTGGATATTCTCCAGAAGAAATAAATTTGACTAGATAGTAGCATTGCTTTATATTATCAGTTAAATAGATTAGATATTGTGTTATTTAGTGTTAATCAGAATTGAATGTTAAATACACAAAGTGATGCTGTACTGTACCTGCAATGTGAAGAAAATACAATTCTTTATCCCTGGAACAAAGATGTGTGCTGTTGGGGAGCTTTGCAAGGGAGCCTGGTCCCAAACTGGTTTCTTGACTTTGGTCTGATGGGTCTTACTCAGAATGGCAATGACTATTACTGGTAGGTCTAGACATTTACACTATTGCCTGCTTCCTCATTTGCATCTTTGGACGCAAATGGAATCGTAAAATCCTTTGGAAAAAAGTACCACTTTGCAGCCTATTTAGAGTTGGCGGTATTTCTAAATTTGTACATAGTTGCAGCTTCCACCCCTTCACATACCAGAGTCATATGCAGCTGGAATATGACTGGAGGCGTAGCTTCACTCTGTGTAATAAAAATGATAAAAATTATAGTACACAGCAGAAATACATTACAATTAATTGACGGATAGTGTAGACAATAATACTTTCTGAAGTGCGAAGCAAACACAAAAATCATTTTGGTTTTCCCAAATGAGTGTGAAGCTTTTGTTATTTGTGCAACATGAGTGTTCAATGAGTGTTGCACGAGAGTCCATCGGCGCAAAGTACCCATTTTTGGGACTTTGCGCATACACAGGACCCGTTCTGACGCAGACCGGCATCAGATTGTCATTAATTGGCAGTCTGATGCCGTTTTGGGGGCTGGAGACAATGCCGACGGGATTTGTTTGGAAAAATTGGGGGGTGTAGGACGGAGATTTCCTGGCCTCTGCAACAGGGGACTGCCGATGTTTGGTGCTGTTATCCGATCGATGCTGCATCCTAGGACACAGCTTGGATCACGCCTCCTGCTGCATTAGCTTACAGTGCTATCACTGCTGCTTCCAAGGAAGCAGCAGTGATACCACCTCCAGCTGCATCTGAATGACCCCCTTCAAGTGGTTTTACAGCCTCTACGGACGCTGGCAGTGTGCATCTCAGTCATAACACGTTTGGATGTACAGATGTACACCAGGGAAGGGCTTTATAGCTGCACTAGCCCTATAGCATGTAGAGTTTCTCCATCCGAGACTTGCCTTCATGGACGCATTTGTGCATCTGAAAACAGGGCCGCCATCAAGTGGGAACTGTTGGCCCTGGCTTATAACTAGAGATGAGTGGGTAGGTTCTCAGAGAACCGAACCATACCGAACTTCACCATTCGAGTCCGGTTCCGAGCCAGGCTCGGCTTTTCCCGCCTGACTCGGAAACCAGAACAAGGCAAAACGTCATCATCCCACTGTCGGATTCTCGCGGGGTTTGGATACCATATAAGGAGCCGCGCGTCCCCACCATTTTCACTCCGACATTGGAGAGTGTACAGAGAGGACGTGTCCCCGTTCCATCAGTGTCCGTGTCTTGTACTGAATCTGTCCAGTCACAGTGCTTGTATCCTCTGTTGCCATATGTCACAGTGGCGCTGTGTTGTGCTTCATCAGTTCAGTGGTGATGTGTTGTGCTGCATCAGTCACAGTGGTGGTGTCGTCTGCTGCCATATGTTCAGTGCTGTCCAGTGGTGCTCTGTTTATGTGGTGATGTGCTGAAATGGCACATCATGACCGTTGCTTTAAATTAGAGATGAGCGGGTTCGGTTCCCTGTGAACCGAACCCTACCGGACTTCACCACCCGAGCCCAGGTCCGAGCCCGACTTGGGTTTTCCTGCCTGACTCGGAAACCAGAACGAGGCAAAATGTCATCATCCCGCTGTCGGATTCTCGTGGGGTTTGGATTCCATATAAGGAGCCGTGCATCGCCGCTATTTTCACTCTGGCATTGGAGAGTGTAGAGAGAGGACATGTCTCCGTCCTCAGTGTCCTGCATCAGTTCAGTGGTAGTGTCTTGTGCTGTATCAGTCCAGTCACAGTGGTGGTGTCCTCTGCTGCCATATGTCCAGTGCTGCTGTATAAGTTCAGTTCAGTGGTGCTCTGTTGTGCTGCATCAGTTCAGTGGTGGTGTCTTGTGCTGCATCAGTCCAGTCACAGTGGTGGTGTCATCTGCTTCCATATGTCCAGTGCTGCTGTATAAGTCCCTTACAGTGTTGCGGTGTTGTGCTGCATCAGACCAGTGGTAGTGTCCTGACCTAGTGTCCTGGTCATCAGTCATTCCAGTGACCAGGCAGTCACAGTGGTATACTCTGCTGCTATATGTCCACTGCTGCGGTATTATAATAATAATAATAATAATAATAATAATAATAACAACAAGTCCCTTACAGTGTTGATGTGTTGTGCTGCATCAAACCAGTGGTAGTGTCCTGGCCATCAGTCATTCCAGTGACCAGGCAGTCACAGTGGTATATGCTGCTGCTATATGTCCACTGCTGCCGTATAATAATAAAAACAACATCAACAGCAAGTCCTTTACAGTGTTGCTGTGTTGTGCTGCATCAGACCAGTGGTAGTGTCCTGTCCATCAGCCATCAGTCATTCCTGTGCCGCATATTGTGTTATAAACTCCAAAAAAAAAATGGAGAACAAAAATTTGGAGGATAAAATAGGGAAAGATCAAGAACCACTTCCTCCTAGTGCTGGAGCTGCTGCCGCTAGCCATGACATAGATGATAAAATGCCATCAACGTCGTCTGCAAAGGCCGATGCCCAATGTGATAGCAGAGGGCATGTAAAATCCGAAAAGCCAAAGTTCAGTAAAAAGACCCAAAAAAAAGAAATTTAAATGGTCTGAGGAGAAACGTAAACTTGCCAATATGCCATTTACATCACTGAGTGGCAAGGAACGGCTGAGGCCCTGGCCTATGTTCATGACTAGTGGTTCAGCTTCACATGATGATGGAAGTCCTCATAACTGAGGCCTTGATACTTATGTTGATGTTAGATGTGCGTCCGGTATCCGCCATTAGTGCAGTGGGATTTAGACAATTGATGGAGGTATTGTGTCCCCGATACCAAATCCTATGTAGATTCCACTTCATTAGGCAGGCGATACCGAGATTTTGCCATTTAATTCCAGTGATTTGGACGTATAATTCCAGTGATTTTGTAGTATAATTTACAGTGATTTTGCAGTATAATTCCAGTGATTTTGCCATTTAATTCCAGTGATTTGGACGTATAATTCCAGTGATTTTGCAGTATAATTCCAGTGATATTGCCATTTAATTCCAGTGATTTTTCCAGTTAATTCCAGTTATATTGCCATTTAATGCCAGTGATTTGGAAATATAATTCCAGTGATTTTGTGGTATAATTCCAGTGATTTTGCAATTTAATTCCAGTGATTTGGACGTATAATTCCATTGATTTGCACGTATAATTCCAGTGATTTTGCAGTATAATTTGTCATTTTGCCATTTAATTCCAGTGATTTTTACAGTTAATTCCAGTGATTTTGCCATTTAATGCCAGTGATTTGGACATATAATTACAGTGATTTTGCAGTATAATTCCAGTGATTTTGCGGTATAATTCCAGTGATTTTGCCATTTAATTCCAGTGATTTGGATGTATAATTCCATTGATATGGACATATAATTCCAGTGATTTTGCAGTATAATTCCAGTGATTTTGCAGTATAATTCCAGTGATTTTGCCATTTAATTCCAGTGATTTGGGCGTATAATTCCATTGATTTTGCAGTATAATTCCAGTGATTTTTCCATTTAATTCCAGTGATTTGGACGTATAATTCCATTGATTTGGACATATAATTACAGTGATTTTGCAGTATAATTCCAGTGATTTTGCAGTACAAGTTGAGTATCCCTTATCCAAGATTCAAAATTCCAAAATGTCATTATCTCAGTAGGGGTACCAAAAATGTGTGATTTAGAATTTTGGATAAGGGATACTCAATCCTGTTTAATTCCAGTAAATTTTGCCATTTAATTCCGGTGATTTTGCCATTTAATTCCAGTGATTTGGACGTATAATTCCAATTATTTGGACGTATAATTTCAGTGGGAATTGTTTGTTTCGCTTGGCTTAGTCATACAGCTACCTCATTGCCCCTCTTCAACATCTTTGCATGAGGTGCTGTTTGGGGCCTAGTTTTTGAAAAGTGCCATCCTGTCTGACACTGCCGTATGAGTCAATGGGTACTGCTGTATTAGTCCTGGGGTACTGCCGTAAAAGTTCACCAATTGCAGAATTTTTTTAAAAATGACAGGGGTGTGCTGGAGATGCTGTCAGTGGACCGAACAATTGCGGCCCACTCTCGACATTCAGCCACTGCGTGACACTACTAGGTGGTTGTGTCGCTTAGCTTAGTCATACAGCAACCTCGGTGCACCTTTTTTTTGTCTTTGCATCATGTACTGTTTGGGGACAATTTTTTTAAAGTGTCATCCTGTCTGACACTTCCGTATATGTCAGGTGGTACTGTAATTTAATTCCAGTGATTTGGACGTATAATTTCAGTGATTTTGCCATTTAATTCTAGTGATCCTGCCGTATCATTCCAGTAATCCTGCCGTATAATTACAGTAATCCTGCCGTATAATTACAGTGGTACTGGCGTATAATTACAGTGATCCTGCAGTATAAATCCAGTGATGCTGCCGTATAAGTCCAGTGATCCTGCCGTATAATTACAGTGGTACTAGAGTATATAGTGATACTGCCGTATATATATATATATATATATATGTATATACCCTGTTGCAAAGCCGATTACTGAGGCCATAACAACTATGCTGGTGTTAGATGTGCGTCTGGTATCCATCATTAGTGCAGTGGGACTGCAGTGCCAACTCTAGATGGGCCAGATGTTTGTGCCGCACACTTGTGTCGCTTAGCTTAGTCATACAGATACCTCATTGCCCTCTTTTACTTCTTGGCATTGTGTGCTGTTTCGGGACTATTTTTTAAAGTGCCATCCGGTCTGACACTTCCGTATATGTCCAATGGTACTGCCATTTAATTCCAGTGATCTGGATGTATAATTCCAGTGATTTTGCAGTATAATTCCAGCGATTTTGCAGTATAATTCCAGTGATTTTGCCATTTAATTCCTGTGATCTGGATTTATAATTCCTGTGATCTGGATTTATAATTCCAGTGATTTGGACGTATAATTCCAGTGATTTGGACGTATAATTACAGTGATTTTGCCTTTTAATTCCAGTGATTTTGCCATTTAATTCCAGTGATTTGGACGTATAGTTCCAGTGATTTGGACGTATAATTCCAGTGGGCATTGTTTGTGTCGCTGGGCTTAGTCATACAGCTAACTCATTGCACCTCTTCTACATCTTTGCATGAGGTGCTGTTTGGGGCCTAGTTTTTGAAAAGTGCCATCCTGTCTAACACTGCAGTGCCACTCCTAGATGGGCCGGGTGGTTGTGTCGCTTAGCTTAGTCATACAGCAACCTCGGTGCACCTTATTTTCTTCTTTGCATCATGTGCTGTTTGGGGCCTTTTTTTGATATCTGCCCTCGTGTCTGCAACTGCAGTGCCACTCCTAGATGGGCCAATTGTTTGTGTCGCTTGGCTTAGTCATACAGCTACCTCATTGCACCTCTTTTACATCTTTGCATGAGGCGCAGTTTGGGGCCTAGTTTTTAAAAAGTGCCATCTTGTCTGACACTGCAGTGCCACTCCTAGATGGGCCAGGCGTTTGTGCCGCACACTTGCGTCGCTTAGCTTAGTCATACAGCAGCCTCGGTGCACCTCTTTTTCTTCTTTGCATCATGTGCTGTTTGGGGACTAGTTTTTGAATAATGCCATCTTGTCTGCAACTGCATTGCCTCTCCTAGATGGGCCAGGTGTTTGTGCCGCACACTTGTGTCGCTTAGCTTGGTCATACAGCCACCTCGGTGTGACTTTTAGGCCTAAAAACAATATTGTGAGGTGTGAGGTGTTCAGAATAGACTGGAAATGAGTGGAAATTAATGTTATTGAGGTTAATAATACCATAGGAGCAAAATTACCCCCAAATTCTGTGATTTTAGCTGTTTTTATGTTTTTTTTCCAAAAATCATTCAGATCCAAAACCAAAACCAAAACACGAAAGGGTGTTTTTGGCAAAACCAAGCCAAAACCAAAACACAAAAGTGGAATTAGTACCAAAACCAAAACACAAAACACGAAAAGTGTCAGCCGTACATCTCTATAACCCAGTTCTAGTACTGGTGCTACTAGGATACCGTCACCTCCGGTGCTGCTTCTACTACTGTGCGAGTACTGACCTGGGCACTGTGAGTGTGGGCAGATGAGGAGAGAGGCGGAGGAGGAGCCCAGCACAATCAATTCTTCTAAAACAAAGCTTCACCCACGCCAGGTACTTGAAGCAGTCTGGCAGTCTGAATCCCCTCCTCTAGAGGCTGGTTGAAGCCAAACCTCCAGTTATTCATCACTTTTGGCCTCCCTAAGCTCTGGCCATTCACCTTCCTTTACCCATAGCTCTGCTCATCCTGACGCCTGCTATAAACCCTGCCCGCATCTATCCGAAGTGCCACCCATTCAAGTTGCCTGGTGCCACGTCCCCAGCTATGAAGACAAGCTGTTCAGCCGCCTGTGGAGCCTCACTGGAGCCAGCCTTCTATAAATGGAAAATGTAACTGATACTAGTTAGTGTGTGCGTGTGTGTATATACTGTATGTGTGTGTGTGTGTGTGTGTGTGTATGTATATATATATATATAAATAAAGTAGTCGGCGGCACTCACGGTTCCCGGTTCAGGGAATAAAAGAAGACACAGCGGCTGTGTTGTCAACGTTTCAATGTTATTTACATTTTCCTCAGGACATAAAACAAACAATACCATCACATACCTTTATACCTGTCTGAGGTCTACCTTGGCGCCGTCCGTCCGTCGCGACCCCGTCCCTCAAAAATGACATCATGGAGCCGCGCCGGCGGCCGCGTCACGGTGAGCCTAGAACACCTGTGAATAATTATTAACAGCGTGAGCTGAGTGTAAACAAAACAACAATCACACATATCAATGGACAAGGCTGACTCTAATCACAATCAGCATATCATTACGGAAAAAACCGCAATAAACTCATAAGGCAAATGAATACAAAACAGGGTTGTACATCATTAATCATGAAAAGATTATACTGTACTAATATCTATACTTTACTGGGATAATTTACTAGTCTAAATTAAACAAAGGGAATTTTAACTCTCAATGTTAATGTAACACAATGATATTGCATTGTAACAGCTATCAGACTGACCTTATACCTGAAAAGATATTATGTAACAATAATTAGCCACCCAACAGGGATGTGTTGGTTTCATGTAATACAAGAAAACAAACATAGTGCTCAAAGGAATCTAGATGATTAATGATGTACAACCCTGTTTTGTATTCATTTGCCTTATGAGTTTATTGCGGTGTTTTCCGTAATGATATGCTGATTGTGATTAGAATCAGCCTTGTCCATTGATATGTGTGATTGTTGTTTTGTTTACACTCAGCTCACGCTGTTAATTATTCACAGGTGTTCTGGGCTCTCCGTGACGTGGCCGCCGGCGTGGCTCCATGACGTCATTTTTGAGGAACGGGGTCGCGACGGACGGACAGCGCCAAGGTAGACCTCAGACAGGTATAAAGGTATGAGATGGTATTGTTTGTTTTATGTCCTGAGGAAAATGTAAATAACATTGAAACGTTGACAACACAGCCGCTGTGTCTTCTTTTATTCCCTGAACCGGGAGCCGTGAGTGCCGCCGACTACTTTATTTATTTATGGGCTTCCTATTTATGGTTGTTACTGGGAAGGCACCGGCATCATTTCTGAGATAAATTACGGAATGGAGTGCTGCTGATCTCTACGTTACCTATTATGACATGCTGCCCTTGCTGGAAAACATGTCTATCTACGAGCACCCACCACAAGTGTTTTATACTCTTGAAGGAGCATACCTTTTACTGGACAGTGTTTTCTCACTTATTGTTGTTTGCACCTGTTTGTCTGCACAGTTGCACTTTAATTGACAAGGCTTTCTACGTTACCAGCTATTGAGATTGGATATGTCTACACAAATTGATGCGGGTGTTGATGCACTCATAGCTGCCATCGAGTTATCACAGGGGTAAACCTTTAGCTATTCCGACACGGATGCAGCCAATATAAGGTTTAAAGAAATTTTGACCCCAGTAGGTGACAGCATTGACAACATCCAACTATATAGAGAATTACTCAAATTAAAGCGGAAAGAACAAGATTATTATTACCACGGTGTCACTTTATCGGATTACCACAGAGATGGAAAAATCCCTCGCGGATTCCGTATTAAAAATGTTCCTACGATTGGAATGTTTAATGTCCAATTTTGCAAAAAATGGATTTCCATCCTAAATAAATGTTCCTATTATTTAATCCTTTTAGTCATAGAGGAGGTCACTCGGGAACTTTCCACCATATGCACTAAAATCGAGACATTTGAATCTTCGCATAAGGCCACTTTAGAAGCAGATACTTCCAATGACTGGTACAACAAAATCAACACCCAAATTGAGAAGTACCGAAAGGATCTTATTCAATATAAGAGGAATAAACTTGAAAAAGTAAACAACGATTATGTTAAACGACAAGTGTACCCCTGGATTTCAGGCACCCCACAAACCAGAGGGTCGTCACGTCGGCGCCCATACAACAGTTCCAGGGTCACACAATTGGACACTGAAACCTCTATGGATGGATCAGCGTCTGCAAGCGAAAATGACCAACAGGCTAACTTCTCAGGTCGTCCCCCTTTAGGGGCACGTCCCCGAGCCCAAGTGGTAGACCCCGACGGCGCTACACGAGGAGGGGGGGGGGGGGGGCAGAGTCAAAAGCAGAGGCAGAGGAACAGGTCGAACCCCGTATGCTCGACGGAAGTAATATATAACCTCTCTGACAGAACTTTCACTCATACTGAAAATAGACTGTTAGCTAAAGGACTTAACTTTGTCCCTACCAATAAGATCGACCCCTTTGAATGGAAGGTGGAACAATATAAATTGGGCCGTCAATTACGGTTAAAAGAATACTTCAACTCTAGCCAACCCAACATCATTGACAACACCACCCTTCCCCCCTCATTACGCAAAAGATCTAAGTTTGATCCAACATCTCAAAATCAAGCGATCCGTACATATTGTAAAACCATCGATCATCAGATACAGTGTAGTATCAAACAAGTGTCTCAATGCCATTCTAATCTCACGAAGAACGAGTGGGATGCACTACTTAAACTCAGCAAATACGATGATGTTGTATTTCGCTCAGCTGATAAGGGGGGCGCTCTGGTGATCCAGAATACTGTGGACTATGTGGCTGAACTGAATCTTCACTTAGAAGATAATCGAACTTACAGGAAATTACCTCAAGATCCTACTGCAAGATTTAAGCGTGAATTAGACCTTATACTAATGCGGGCATTAAATGAAGGACATTTATCTAAAGAGCAAGTTGATGCACTAACCACTCCGTTTCCTGTTGTGCCCATCCTTTATTCCATACCTAAAATCCATAAAAACAGCCTCAACCCACCTCCATGCCCTATTATTTCTGCGAGGGGCTCGCTTTATCAGTGTGTCTCTATTTTTTTGGATTTTTATTTGCAACCATGTATTCAAGCTAGAAAGTCTTGTTTAAAGGACACTACTGATTTATTGATTCAACTTGGTAATTTGTCTTCTGTTCCGTCTAATTGCTTACTGGCAACTATCGATGTTAGCAACCTGTATACATGTATACCCCATGATCAGGGGTTGCAGGTAGTAAGATCCCTGATCACTAATAGTATACACTATAAGGGTCCGCCCATCGATATTTTTATGGAATTACTACAACTCACTTTACAACGTAATTATTTTATGTTTAACAACCAGTATTTTCTTCAATTGCAGTGCTGCTCTATGGGCAGCAATGTATCTCCTTCATTTGCGAACTGTTTTATGTTCCAAATTGAGGATGATTTATTCTTTTCTAATGTTGTAGTTCGAGCTAATGTTTTACTTTATTTGAGGTTTATAGATGACCTGCTGGTCCTTTGGACAGGCACAAGGGATGATTTAACCTCCCTACTCAATACACATAATGAATCTTCCACTCCGGTTAAATTAACATACTGTATTGATAGATACGTCTACTGTTAATTACCTGGATGTACAAATTTGGGTCTGTAATAACAAGATTATCACTGACCTTTACGTAAAACCCACAGACCGCAATAATATTTTACTTCCTTCAAGTCACCACCCTGCACCTTTGCGCAGGGGTCTCCCGTACTCTCAGATGCTTAGGGTGCGGAGAATTGTGAGTGACGACACCAAGATTGAGTCAGCATTAGATGACATGATATCAAAGTTTGTAGCCAGGGGTTATCAGATCTCTGAGTTAATAGCTATAAAAACCAAGGTTATGAAAATACCTCGTTCTAAATTATTGACACAGGTAAAGAAAAAAACTGGGCAAGAGAAGTTTATTTGGGTCAATAAATTTAATACTTTGAGTCACGAAATCAATCGCACTAGTAAGAAATTTTGGCCCATAATCCAATCTGATAAACAACTAAATGCACTTTCCAACACCCAATTAATGCCAGCTTATAGGCGTGGGCGTAACCTACGTGATCATTTAGTTAAAACTAACATTCAGTTTCCCACATCGTCTTCGTTAGCAGCAAAAACCTTTTTAAACCCTCACAAAATGGGGTGCTTTAAATGTTTGGGCTGCACCACTTGTAATCATACGATAGTGGGTAACAGTTTTTGCCATCCCTACACTGGAAAACGTTACAAAATCCGCCATAGACTTACATGTTCCACAAAATTTGTCATCTATTTATTAAGTTGTCCGTGCGGCCTACATTATGTAGGCAAAACGGAATGCACATTCAAGGAACGAATGGCGGGGCACCGTACCACTATTAGGGCAGCTTTATCCACTGGCAGAAGTGACCAACCAGTCGCACAACACTTTTTGAATGCAAAGCATTCACTTGCTGTTCTTAAACATCAGATCATAGATTATGTCCCTCCCCTGAAACGTGGTGGTGACAGGGGACTTCTATTACTTAAAGCTGAAGCTAGGTGGATTTTTTTGCTTGACACCCTTTCCCCGAGAGGGCTTAATGAACACTCAGGGTTGCATTGCTTTCTTTGAAGTATAATAGGTCCTGTTTTCACTCTGTTTTAATTACATCTAGATTCCTCTGAGCACTATGTTTGTTTTCTTGTATTACATGAAACCAACACATCCCTGTTGGGTGGCTAATTATTGTTACATAATATCTTTTCAGGTATAAGGTCAGTCTGATAGCTGTTACAATGCAATATAATTGTGTTACATTAACATTGAGAGTTAAAATTCCCTTTGTTTAATTTAGACTAGTAAATTATCCCAGTAAAGTATAGATATTAGTACAGTATAATCTTTTCATGATTAATGATGTACAACCCTGTTTTGTATTCATTTGCCTTATGAGTTTATTGCGGTTTTTTCCGTAATATATGCTGATTGTGATTAGAGTCAGCCTTGTCCATTGATATGTGTGATTGTTGTTTTGTTTACACTCAGCTCACGCTGTTAATTATTCACAGGTGTTCTGGGCTCTCCGTGACGCGGCCGCCGGCGTGGCTCCATGACGTCATTTTTGAGGAACGGGGTCGCGACGGACGGACAGCGCCAAGGTAGACCTCAGACAGGTATAAAGGTATGTGATGGTATTGTTTGTTTTATGTCCTGTGGAAAATGTAAATAACATTGAAACGTTGACAACACAGCCGCTGTGTCTTCTTTTATTCCCTGAACCGGGAGCCGTGAGTGCCGCCGACTACTTTATTTATTTATGGGCTTCCTATTTATGGTTGTTACTGGGAAGGCATCGGCATCATTTCTGAGATAAATTACGGAATGGAGTGCTGCTGATCTCTACGTTACCTATATGTATATATATATATATATATATATATATATATATATATATATATATTTACTGTTATACCCATTCTACTGTAAATTTCTGATTATTTCTAATAAGTATTTAGAATGCCAGTGTTAATATATGCTGCGGACGCAAGGCGCATCTTATTACCATATACTATAAAAGTGCGCTGTACGTCGCAAACACTACATCCCTTAAGAGAAAGCAAGCACAGGCACACATTGTAAGCTGATGTCCAACGCTCAGAGATGTATATATTTGATATTAAAAGGGTAAGCATACAATATAACATATGTACAGTATATATATATATATATATATATATATATATGGTTACAGAGTTACAATTACACAAAATGCAGTTGTAGTTACATAAGGATCAATTACAGCCAGCATACTTTACCCTGTCCCTCAATGCACAGTCCTCTCCTTCTTTGAATCTGCATCAACAGCATCTAAACAGAGCTTCCTGGGTGAGGGGAAATACCTATATACTGTGTATTGGGGGAGGTACATGTCTGGGACTGAGTCTTCTGTTATTGGTCCAGGGAGAGAGATCTCTGATTCATGATGTGTTATTGGTCAGTTAATAGGCAAGCAACGTCCAGCCTTGAAGATGCCATCATAGGGATTAGCCATGCTGTCTTTCAGGAAGTTCTTTGTTCACATTAGAATTGTGGCTTCATATTCATACATTCAATCACAACTAATAGTTGCAAGGTGCTACAATCTACCCATAGCCATCAAATCAACACACTCATTCCCCTGATCATTTTGACACTAAGCATGATATGTTATCTTGTTCCATTCCACTAATACATATATATCTGATGTTACACTCTATTATATAAATACATTATAATGTCTAGTGCTTAACATGTTTTGTCTATGTGTAATTTATGTGTTGTATGAAATATGTGTTGAATATATCTTTGTGGCTTGTCTGTGTGAATGCGTATGCTACCATATATCGCTGTGCACGCTTTGTGTATGCGCACGTACAGAAACTCATCTGTTTGGAGTTTGTATGTGGTGTGTATGTAATATTTTTGACTACGACACTACGCATGGGAGTTTCACAATTTCGCGGTTGTAAATATAAATGAGTTTGAAAAATCTGGTAAAAAAGAGATGTAAATTTGCGACGTCCTATTGTAGATAAATATTAATCCATGTTTCTTGGCGTTACCTGAGGAGCACCCGTAGCAGAAACGGTAAAAAGTGACAGGACCATTTTTGTAGTTTATTATTAAATTCTACACACTGTAGGTGCAATCCAAATTTTGATCCAATTGTCTGTTTGGGCATTATCATTCAGCGACGCAAGCAACACATCGGTAATGACGTCATCATGCCAACCCCCTTTTCATCCCCTTAGGGGAGGTTTATTAAAATTCTAATTTCGTCATTTTACTATTTCCCACCTGAAGAATACCTATGTTAAATTTCATCTTCCTAACATATTGGGAAGTAAGAGAATTAGTGATGAGTGAGGGCTTTTGCATTTATAGATCTAGATTAGCATAAAGATGCAAATGTGTCTACAGCAAAATGTGCAACCGCGTCTGCGTCCGACCCAGAAACCCCTATAACCTCACCCATGAGACATGGCTTGTAGTCATGGAGCATTGGAATTTTGTAGATAGCATTTATTAGTTTATCCTACAAAATTGTTTCTTTCTCTGTTTGTAGATAATTTAAAAGATTAAATATATCTATTGTCTGTATTGACGTTTTATTATTTTCTAAATATATTTGAGGAATAGTTGACGATGATTATCTGCAAGGAGATTGTACAAACAAATGAAAGCACAATACATACAGTATAGAAAGAAGAGAGGGACTTGGTACTAGCTCCATGTGATCTTACTTTACATTAACTGAATAAAGTATTTTCTAACGCTGTCAGTTTATGTGCAGACAACAGGAATTTGTTACATGACTGTGTATAGACATCTCAGGAGGGAGCAATTATGACCTGTTTCCTGATACATGACAAAAACCACTCGCATGAACTGTTATGGTGCTAATCTGTACTGTATATTCAGAGCTCAAGTGTTCCTGTACTAAACAGTAAAATAGGTGCCAGACTTCTCTTGGTTGATTATGCAAGGACAGATTTCTTTATTAAAATAAAATAATAAAAAATAAATAACCAACAACAGCAAAAGTGTCTAGTTGGTAAAGAAGGTATCATGTGACATGGTCTAGATGGCGGTGCCCATGCAGAGATGCGTGGGAAAAGATGCAGCAGAAATGCAATGGACTGACAGTAAGGGAAGCTTGCAGTGACCCACATGGTTCTCAAAGGCAGTAAAGCAGTACTGCTGCATTAGGTACCTTCATCTAACAGGGCAATGGTGACACAACCAATTTATTTCTCAGAATTGTGCCCCTTTATATGCCACCTGCTCCACAAACATAGGCTTATATGCTGTAAGAACCCCATCATGCCCAGAGCTCCCTCATGTCCTTATACGGTATGCCAGCCCAGAACCCTGTTGCCCCTCTATATGCCTCAGGACCCCCTCATACCACTTTATTAGTTATCAGCGTCCACACATGCCCATTTTGGTATCACCATCTACAACAACTAGCAGACCAGTGGGGTATTGTGGGTTCCCATATTACAGCTCTATGGGATCAATATTGTGCTGCGGTATGTGGGGTGAGCTCCATTGCAGTACAGCGGCACACTGTTGCAGTCGGCGGGAGGGGAAATCCATGGCGCAACACTTTTTACTGCTTACGAGACCAAAAAATGCCTGCTAAGACTCCATTGGCATGAAATATCCTGCAGCCATTGTGTGTGAGATAAATGTCTGGGTGCAGCTTGTCCATGATTGCTGACAATCCGTACTCCAGAAATGGTCCTGAAGTAGTAAGAAATTAGAGAGAGTTGGCAAACTGTCCACCTCTCTGCAACAACTGCTCTCACATATTTCTGTATTTACCTCTCCTGAGATGGCTGTATCACACTTAAACCAGACTCTGAAAATAGTCCTTGATGAAGTGGCTCCAACTACCCATTACACTTCACGTTGGCCTAGATATCAATCATGGCAATCTAAATTAACAAGACACCTACAAAAACTCTCACAGAACTTTGAATTTCAGTGGCATACATCTTGTACACCACAAATGAAGATGAAGTATCAACACTCTTCTCATCCTCCTACTCTGCTACCTGTAGTCTTGATCCTATACCCTTACAAATAAGTAAAGGTCTGTCTCCTGTACTCATCCCAACCTTAACTAAAATCTGTAATCTCTCTCTCTCTCTCTACTATCTTTCCTTTACTTTTCAAGCATGCAGTAATTACTTCCATTCTGAAAAACCACAATTCTGACAAACTAACTACCGTCACATCTCTCAGCTACCATGCCCCTCCAAGCTACTTAGAGAGACTTGCCTACACTCGCTTCACACACTTTTTTAACTCACACAACTTATTGGACCCACTTCAGTCAGGCTTTTGTTCCCAACTTTCCACAGAGAAGCACAAACTAAAGTAGTGAATGATCTGGTCACTGCTAAGTCCAAAGACCACTAATCACTTCTTAATCTTCCAGATCTCTCTGCTGCTTTTGACACTGTTGACCACTCTCTTCTCATACAAACACTACAATCCCTAGGTCTTCAGGACACAGCCCTTTCTTGGTTCTCATCCTACCTATCTAATCGTTATTTCAGTGTCCGCTTCTCTGAATCCACCTCTTCTTGGCCACTTCTATCTATTGGAGTACCACAAGGCTCAGTCACAGGTCCTCTCCTTTTCTCAATATTTAGCTCATATTTTGGCAAACTAATCAGCTCTTTCAGATTTCAGTATCATCTGTATGTGGAAAAGTTACCTATTCAGGCAAGCTTCTCAAATTCTGGAACCACCCATGTAGCCTTCATAAGCTTTCCTATCCAATTACATCCACACTGTAGAGTCCACACATATCCTCACACATTTTTTCTTTCTTCACTTTCCTATCCTCCTGACCCCATGCCAACATTGCTATGTGACCATATCATACAGCCCACCAAAAACCTTTACAATCAGGTGGACCATTATGCAATAGATAACACCTATCCTTGTATATCAATGCCTACTTCCCTATAGATTGTAAGCTTGCGAGCAGGGCCTTCCTACCTTTAGGTCTGTCTGTTATTACCCAGATTTATTTTATTACTGTTGTTTCCAATAGTAAAGCGCAACGGAATTTGCTGCGCTATATAAGAAACGATTAATAAAGAAATAATATAATAAACCTATACTTCATGGATTTCTCATTAATTCATCATAGAGCAGAGTTTTCCACATAACACATTGAACCCTAACTTTGGTGGCACCTCCCTATCCCCTGCGTGTCCCCCCCACCCCCATCCCCCATTACCTGCCTACATCTGTATGTAAAAAATAAGTAGGTTCACCCCACTTTCTAAGTAGCAGTGGACCTTACAGCCCAGTGCTGGTTACACCAAATCAGGGGGAAAATCAACATGGGGTCTCCCCTAATTTTGAAATAACCAGCACTGGGTATTCTCATAAGGATTGTAAAAAATTGTTGCACAGTCTGACCGGTCCTAAAAATAACCAACTGAATCCACCAACGTTAATTCCAGAGATGCATCCTCATTCCTCATGTAACGAAAACAGGAAACTGCGGGCATAGTATAATACCATATGAACTGTGAAAGGAGTTCTGCACTGTGCACGCAAAAGGCAGAATTAGGTGCTTCCCAGTACTCCCCAACCAGACGGAATGAGCTATAAGCTATATAAAATCTAAGCAAACACCATCTGAACAGAATGCTTACTAGACATCCAAATTATATGAGCCAATCACAAAATATTAGTCATCATACAATGCTCCAATCCCAGCAGATTGAATCCATTGCAGACATATATAGAACAGATGGTATTTAAAAAAAAATTAAAAAATCTTTAATTCTCCAAGTAAAAATAATTAAATGCATATAATTGTTATTAATTGGAGAATTTGTTTTTATGAGTGAGACATTCAGTAATAGGAACACAACAATTTTAATTTTAAAGGGCATATGTTAAGCATAGGGAATACGATTCCGCCACTCCATAACAGCAGTATACATGAGGATTGCAAACTCTTCTGTGGCTTGTTTTTTTGGGGGGATTTTGCCTTTACAAGTGTTCATTTGAACTACTACAGGACAGCAAGGCCAGATAAGTATACAATAAAAGATGATTAAAATTAAACTGTCTCCTGTCTTTATTTATTAAAATGCTTTTCTTGTCCTTTGGCAAATTACAGGTACCAGCTAGCTCTAATGCCAGGGTAAGCAGGTGCTTGTGGTTCTTCAAGTGCCAGCCGGACATTACAGGTCAACCTGTAGTTCACTGAAGAAAAATAGCATTCTAACTAAATCTAACTATTTCCTTACCCCCCCCCCCCCCCATACACAGATCACTGGAGTATGGGGGATAAGCCATGGTGCAATTGGCCTTTGTAGACTACTCCCTTGGGAAAGCCAACCCTCATACCAACTGGAATGTGACTGTGAATTCATTATAATGGGACCCCAACACTGCGAGGACCATCTCTATGGTTCCAACACTCCAGACTGCCAATACCCAATGCTAGTTACCCCAAAATCAGGTTGGACCCATGTTTATTTCTTCAGCTGTAAGCTGCAGTGCTGATTTAAAAATGGGGAAACCCATCCATTCATTTATTTACTTATTTATAAACGCTTTCTGTTTTTTAAATTAATAAATACACATACAAACTTTTATATACAAACTGTATGGACCTCCTCCCGTATCAGTCATACAGAAACCCTGAGAGCAGGGGCAAGTGGTAGGGTGTTGAAAATGAAGAAAACTTGAATGAAACTCTATTTAAACCAGTTTATATGGACATGACTCCTGATAAATAAAACAATATATTAATATCAGACTATAAGGTGGAATTCGTCTGAATTAATATATTGTTTTATCTATCAGGCATCATGTCCATATAAACTGGTTTAAATAGAGTTTCATTCAAGTTTTCTTCATTTCAGTCTTGTAAGCATTCGGTATGTATGGTCATAATGAATCATATGCATTGTTTATGGATTGGTACTGTTCATGTATTCAGTGTTCATATTTACTGTTTAGATTGAGTACCCCTAATGAAGTCCCATTGAGGGACGAAATGCGTTGGGTCGATCTATTGTTCTACAGTATATGGAATATTAACAAAAGAAACTAAATGTAAAAGTGAATACATCTGAAGGTATCTCCATGTGAAAACACACAGAGACTGTATATGTTTTATTCTGTATTTTTATGAATACATTTTTATGATTCTTGTGATTAAGAATTGTTTTTAAGAATTAATTACTGAAACAGTACCCTATTCCTAGTGCCCTCAGATCTGTTTTTTTCTGTTGTTGTTCTTGAACCTTAGAGCAAGGAGTTGAATGTGCCTGCACTGCAAAAAATGATTAAAGATAAGGTAACAGAAAACCAACAATTTTAGATAATAATAATAAGCATCATACCGTTAGAGAGATGTGTATACGTTGGTGGTGCACCCCAGAGGTATAAATGATATATCTACAATAAGGAAGTTGTCCCTACAAAGAAACAGGGACAAAAGAAAAAAGCCTCTTTGTGGGGGCACTCTTTCAATAAATATATATTGTTTAAAAATTCATTTTAATTCAATAAGTTTAAAATTATGTGTATAGAAAAAAGGGCTGTGTGTACCTATTAGCACAGTCCTATTGTAGAAAAATATAAATCAACCATGATTCCGTGGTGAATACAATGTACATAACATGATCTTTCAATATAACAATGTATCCAAAAAAAAGGGAAAAGTTTGTAGCAGCCTCTATATCTAGTGATATGTCTAAAGGTCCATACACACTTAACGATATAATGAGCGACGTCGCTCATTATATCGTTAAGTGTGTATGCCGCCAGCGACGATCGATGCGCGGCCCCGCGGGTCGGCAACGATCGTCGCTGTCGGTAGGGCATGCATGAAGGATGTGGACTGTCGTCCACGACCTTCATGCAGGGCTGGCGGGGGCGTGACGTCACTGAGCGATATGAGCGGTCATATCGCTCAGTGCGTACAGGCGGCCGCCGACCGGCCGGCCCGGGAGGGGGAGACGTTAGACGATGTCGCTCACAGAGCGACATTGTCTAATGTGTATGGGCCTTAAGGGTACAGATGAAAATCCCTGCACTCTTGACACAGAATGCAATTTAATTGATTGATTGCCTTTTTGGCATATTGGAAGAAATTGATTAATTAAATGCCAGGTGAAAAATAAAGACAGATATACATCAATATAATAATTATTAAATAGGCAGAAATGTGGCACTTGTTTATCCAAACCATCTACTGAATCGCTGGTCGGACAATAAGATTCAGATTATGTAGATATAGCAAAACTATACTAATTGATACACTTGTTAATCTAATCATAGATGGTCTGACGAGTGCATGAAATCCAATCGCTTGTTAATCTACAGGTCAGTGTCAAAAAAACGACAAGTGTATACAGATAATTCAGCAAGTGCCTAAGAGACTACCCCAGCAGCAGTAATAATGATAAATTGTAATAATTGAAAGCTTTTATCATAAAGCTAATACCAGTATAAAGAAAAAGTACCCGCGCCGTTCGTCCGCTAACTTCTGCTGCCTTCCCATGTGTGAAAACCGCCACAGTGAATGGGAGGTGAGAGTCAGCGGCCGGAACGGGTATGAAGGAAGGAAAAGGTGGCGTTACTTGCTGTTGTCGGGAAACAGGGAGAGGTAACCCTGATGACAGTCTGTCATTGCAGGGAAAGCCTACTCCCATCCCGCAATGAGTGCGCGCCGAAATACCTATGAGAATATTATGTAGTCCTCCCGATGCACTGGAGCACTGCCGCTGGCTTAGCACATGTCTCTAGTTGCCTACAAGTCCGGGCCCGTGTGCGCTTCACGGGAGTCCCGGAGGAGACGTCGGAATGACGTCAAACTGGACGCCCTCAGATCTGTTTTTTTCTGTTGTTGTTCTTGAACCTTACTAACAGGAGGTTCTTCTAGAGGTGCTGCTCTTGTCTCTCGTAGCGCTATTGGGTACCCCCCCTTGATATATATATATATATATATATAACCTTGTGGAAGGACCTCATGTTTTATATTTATCAATTAAATATTGGATCCCCCTACACAAAACATACTGTAGTTCTTATGTGTATTTGCTTAATGACTACTGGATGTGTAAAAGAACATTGGATCCCCACTCTTCATTCCCAGTGTACAAAAAAAGCACTACCCCCACCCTCCATCAGTCACTAGTTTTACTAACCTTGCACTTGCAGATGCAGCCTCAGTACATCTCCTACACTGTTTGTCTCCTGCAGCGTATATGAAGGTGTAAACTAGGTGCAGACTACAGACACTGGAAGCCGGGCCACTTGTAAATCCAGAATGGGAAGGTAATCGGGTTTATACACTTCAGTCCCTCCCCACCAGAGTGCAGGGTGAGACTCTTAGGAAGCGGAGCTCACTGCCACAGCATGCGAGGTGAGACTGCTGCGCGGACAGTGAGTTGTTTCTGGCTGAGCATGCAGCTACTGCTGCTCCCATGCGGTGCAAGTTTCTGTGGTGAGCCATACCAGTGCGGCAGCAGAGACTCCTTGAGTATAATGATGCGGCCGCAAATGTCAACAGACGGATAGCAGTCACATCAACCTGGTCCAGGGCTGTTACTGCATTGGAGGCGGTCAGGAACATTAGGTGACAGTGTGGTGAGTATGATCTCCTAGCCAGCCCGCCACTGCTAACAAGTTTGACGGAGGTCTCAGGACTCAGGAGGCGGTGATTGACAGGGGAGACGGTCACTGAGGAATGAGCGGTTCAGGCCCTGCTCAGTATTGGCTGAGGCACACACGGGACTCTTACTCACAGCGCTTCCTGCAGATCCCTGTCATTTTTGGAAAGTGGGTCCCTCGCTGCCTGTATTTGAGAGGGACAGGGTTGTTAGGTAGCGGATCTGTGCTAGTGGCGCGGAGGGGGGGGTTAGCATTTAATGGGTGCGGTGGGAGTGAGTTCTGTCAGCTGAGAGGGGTAGAGTGCAGCACTTGGTGTCACACCCATTGAGGGCGACACCCGAGTGTGGTCCGCACCCCCCGCACCTGCCTAGTGATGCTACTGTAAAGAAAGACACTCTCCGCCTACTTCTGTGAAGTCAGGGAGTTGTCTGCTTGGCTGGTTTGATGAAAAAGATGGTTAGGTGAATGTAGCACTGTTTTAGTTGGACAGATAAGCAGGAGAGTTGGGAGAAAGCTGATCTAGTAGTGCATGACCAGCTTTAGAGAGCACAAATAAAAAAAACTGTACTCTTTTGTTTTATTGCAGAGGAATACCTAAACAAAATTTCAAGCTTTTGCCATGCCATCCCATATTAAAGAATACATGCACTTCAATCAAATCAATAGTAGTTCCTTACTAATATCAGCACAAATCTTCAATACATTAAAAATTACTTATTTATATTAGAGATGAGCGGGTTCGGTTTCTCTGAATCCGAACCCGCCCGAACTTCATGGTTTTTTTCACGGGTCCGAGCAGACTCGGATCCTCCCGCCTTGCTCGGTTAACCCGAGCGCGCCCGAACGTCATCATGACGCTGTCGGATTCTCGCGAGACTCGGATTCTATATAAGGAGCCGCGCGTCGCCGCCATTTTCACACGTGCATTGAGATTGATAGGGAGAGGACGTGGCTGGCGTCCTCTCCATTTAGATTAGAAGAGAGAGAGAGAGAGAGAGAGAGAGATTGACCTGATTTACTGGAGCTTAGGAGTACTGTAGAAGTGTAGAGAGTGCAGAGTTTACTAGTGACTGACCACAGTGACCACCAGACAGTGCAGTTTTATTTAATATATCCGTTCTCTGCCTGAAAAAAACGATACACACAGTGACTCAGTCACATACCATATCTGTGTGCACTGCTCAGCCCAGTGTGCTGCATCATCTATGTATATATATCTGACTGTGCTCAGCTCACACAGCTTATAATTGTGGGGGAGACTGGGGAGCACTGCAGTGCCAGTTATAGGTTATAGCAGGAGCCAGGAGTACATATTATATTAAAATTAAACAGTGCACACTTTTGCTGCAGGAGTGCCACTGCCAGTGTGACTGACCAGTGACCTGACCACACTGACCACCAGTATAGTTAGTAGTATACTATATTGTGATTGCCTGAAAAAGTTAAACACTCGTCGTGTGACTTCACTTGTGTGGTGGTTTTTTTTTTATTCTATAAAAAACTCATTCTGCTGACAGACAGTGTCCAGCAGGTCCGTCATTATATAATATATACCTGTCCGGCTGCAGTAGTGATATATATATATTTTTTATATCATTATTTATCATCCAGTCGCAGCAGACACAGTACGGTAGTTCACGGCTGTAGCTACCTCTGTGTCGGCACTCGGCAGTCCATCCATAATTGTATACCACCTACCCGTGGTTTTTTTTTCTTTCTTCTTTATACATACATACTACTACATCTCTTTATCAACCAGTCTATATTAGCAGCAGACACAGTACAGTACGGTAGTTCACGGCTGTAGCTACCTCTGTGTCGGCACTCGGCAGTCCGTCCATAATTGTATACCACCTACCCGAGGTTTTTCTTTCTTTCTTCTTTATACATACATACTACTACATCTCTTTATCAACCAGTCTATATTAGCAGCAGACACAGTACAGTACGGTAGTTCACGGCTGTAGCTATCTCTGTGTCGGCACTCGGCAGTCCGTCCATAATTGTATACCACCTACCCGTGGTTTTTTTTTCTTTCTTCTTTATACATACATACTACTACATCTCTTTATCAACCAGTCTATATTAGCAGCAGACACAGTACAGTACGGTAGTCCACGGCTGTAGCTACCTCTGTGTCGGCACTCGGCAGTCCGTCCATAATTGTATACTAGTATCCATCCATCTCCATTGTTTACCTGAGGTGCCTTTTAGTTGTGCCTATTAAAATATGGAGAACAAAAATGTTGAGGTTCCAAAATTAGGGAAAGATCAAGATCCACTTCCACCTCGTGCTGAAGCTGCTGCCACTAGTCATGGCCGAGACGATGAAATGCCAGCAACGTCGTCTGCCAAGGCCGATGCCCAATGTCATAGTACAGAGCATGTCAAATCCAAAACACCAAATATCAGTAAAAAAAGGACTCCAAAACCTAAAATAAAATTGTCGGAGGAGAAGCGTAAACTTGCCAATATGCCATTTACCACACGGAGTGGCAAGGAACGGCTGAGGCCCTGGCCTATGTTCATGGCTAGTGGTTCAGCTTCACATGAGGATGGAGGCACTCAGCCTCTCGCTAGAAAAATGAAAAGACTCAAGCTGGCAAAAGCAGTAGCACCGCAAAGAACTGTGCGTTCTTCGAAATCCCAAATCCACAAGGAGAGTCCAATTGTGTCGGTTGCGATGCCTGACCTTCCCAACACTGGACGTGAAGAGCATGCGCCTTCCACCATTTGCACGCCCCCTGCAAGTGCTGGAAGGAGCACCCGCAGTCCAGTTCCTGATAGTCAGATTGAAGATGTCAGTGTTGAAGTACACCAGGATGAGGAGGATATGGGTGTTGCTGGCGCTGGGGAGGAAATTGACCAGGAGGATTCTGATGGTGAGGTGGTTTGTTTAAGTCAGGCACCCGGGGAGACACCTGTTGTCCGTGGGAGGAATATGGCCATTGACATGCCTGGTGAAAATACCAAAAAAATCAGCTCTTCAGTGTGGAGGTATTTCAACAGAAATGCGGACAACAGGTGTCAAGCCGTGTGTTCCCTTTGTCAAGCTGTAATAAGTAGGGGTAAGGACGTTAACCACCTCGGAACATCCTCCCTTATACGTCACCTGCAGCGCATTCATAATAAGTCAGTGACAAGTTCAAAAACTTTGGGTGACAGCGGAAGCAGTCCACTGACCAGTAAATCCCTTCCTCTTGTAACCAAGCTCACGCAAACCACCCCACCAACTCCCTCAGTGTCAATTTCCTCCTTCCCCAGGAATGCCAATAGTCCTGCAGGCCATGTCACTGGCAATTCTGATGATTCCTCTCCTGCCTGGGATTCCTCCGATGCATCCTTGCGTGTAACGCCTACTGCTGCTGGCGCTGCTGTTGTTGCTGCTGGGAGTCGATGGTCATCCCAGAGGGGAAGTCGTAAGACCACTTTTACTACTTCCACCAAGCAATTGACTGTCCAACAGTCCTTTGCGAGGAAGATGAAATATCACAGCAGTCATCCTACTGCAAAGCGGATAACTGAGGCCTTGGCATCCTGGGTGGTGAGAAACGTGGTTCCGGTATCCATCATTACTGCAGAGCCAACTAGAGACTTGTTGGAGGTACTGTGTCCCCGGTACCAATTACCATCTAGGTTCCATTTCTATAGGCAGGCGATACCGAAAATGTACACAGACCTCAGAAAAAGAGTCACCAGTGTCCTAAAAAATGCAGCTGTACCCAATGTCCACTTAACCACGGACATGTGGACAAGTGGAGCAGGGCAGGGTCAGGACTATATGACTGTGACAGCCCACTGGGTAGATGTATGGACTCCCGCCGCAAGAACAGCAGCGGCGGCACCAGTAGCAGCATCTCGCAAACGCCAACTCTTTCCTAGGCAGGCTACGCTTTGTATCACCGCTTTCCAGAATACGCACACAGCTGAAAACCTCTTACGGCAACTGAGGAAGATCATCGCGGAATGGCTTACCCCAATTGGACTCTCCTGTGGATTTGTGGCATCGGACAATGCCAGCAATATTGTGTGTGCATTAAATATGGGCAAATTCCAGCACGTCCCATGTTTTGCACATACCTTGAATTTGGTGGTGCAGAATTATTTAAAAAACGACAGGGGCGTGCAAGAGATGCTGTCGGTGGCCAGAAGAATTGCGGGACACTTTCGGCGTACAGGCACCACGTACAGAAGACTGGAGCACCACCAAAAACTACTGAACCTGCCCTGCCATCATCTGAAGCAAGAAGTGGTAACGAGGTGGAATTCAACCCTCTATATGCTTCAGAGGTTGGAGGAGCAGCAAAAGGCCATTCAAGCCTATACAATTGAGCACGATATAGGAGGTGGAATGCACCTGTCTCAAGCGCAGTGGAGAATGATTTCAACGTTGTGCAAGGTTCTGCTGCCCTTTGAACTTGCCACACGTGAAGTCAGTTCAGACACTGCCAGCCTGAGTCAGGTCATTCCCCTCATCAGGCTTTTGCAGAAGAAGCTGGAGACATTGAAGGAGGAGCTAACACGGAGCGATTCCGCTAGGCATGTGGGACTTGTGGATGGAGCCCTTAATTCGCTTAACAAGGATTCACGGGTGGTCAATCTGTTGAAATCAGAGCACTACATTTTGGCCACCATGCTCGATCCTAGATTTAAAGCCTACCTTGGATCTCTCTTTCCGGCAGACACAAGTCTGCTGGGGTTGAAAGACCTGCTGGTGAGAAAATTGTCAAGTCAAGCGGAACGCGACCTGTCAACATCTCCTCCTTCACATTCTCCCGCAACTGGGGGTGCGAGGACAAGGCTCAGAATTCCGAGCCCACCCGCTGGCGGTGATGCAGGGCAGTCTGGAGCGACTGCTGATGCTGACATCTGGTCCGGACTGAAGGACCTGACAACGATTACGGACATGTCGTCTACTGTCACTGCATATGATTCTCTCACCATTTAAAGAATGGTGGAGGATTATATGAGTGACCGCATCCAAGTAGGCACGTCACACAGTCCATACTTATACTGGCAGGAAAAAGAGGCAATTTGGAGGCCCTTGCACAAACTGGCTTTATTCTACCTAAGTTGCCCTCCCACAAGTGTGTACTCCGAAAGAGTGTTTAGTGCCGCCGCTCACCTTGTCAGCAATCGGCGTACGAGGTTACATCCAGAAAATGTGGAGAAGATGATGTTCATTAAAATGAATTATAATCAATTCCTCCGCGGAGACATTGACCAGCAGCAATTGCCTCCACAAAGTACACAGGGAGCTGAGATGGTGGATTCCAGTGGGGACGAATTGATAATCTGTGAGGAGGGGGATGTACACGGTGATATATCGGAGGATGATGATGAGGTGGACATCTTGCCTCTGTAGAGCCAGTTTGTGCAAGGAGAGATTAATTGCTTCTTTTTTGGGGGGGGTCCAAACCAACCCGTCATATCAGTCACAGTCGTGTGGCAGACCCGGTCACTGAAATGATGGGTTGGTTAAAGTGTGCATGTCCTGTTTTGTTTATACAACATAAGGGTGGGTGGGAGGGCCCAAGGACAATTCCATCTTGCACCTCTTTTTTCTTTTATTTTTCTTTGCGTCATGTGCTGTTTGGGGAGGGTTTTTTGGAAGGGACATCCTGCGTGACACTGCAGTGCCACTCCTAAATGGGCCCGGTGTTTGTGTCGGCCACTAGGGTCGCTTATCTTACTCACACAGTCAGCTACCTCATTGCGCCTCTTTTTTTCTTTGCGTCATGTGCTGTTTGGGGAGGGTTTTTTGGAAGGGCCATCCTGCGTGACACTTCAGTGCCACTCCTAGATGGGCCCGGTGTTTGTGTCGGCCACTAGGGTCGCTAATCTTACTCACACAGCTACCTCATTGCGCCTCTTTTTTTCTTTGCGTCATGTGCTGTTTGGGGAGGGTTTTTTGGAAGGGACATCCTGCGTGACACTGCAGTGCCACTCCTAAATGGGCCCGGTGTTTGTGTCGGCCACTACGGTCGCTAATCTTACTCACACAGCTACCTCATTGCGCCTCTTTTTTTCTTTGCGTCATGTGCTGTTTGGGGAGGGTTTTTTGGAAGGGACATCCTGCGTGACACTGCAGTGCCACTCCTAGATGGGCCCGGTGTTTGTGTCGGCCACTAGGGTCGCTAATCTTACTCACACAGCTACCTCATTGCGCCTCTTTTTTTCTTTGCGTCATGTGCTGTTTGGGGAGGGTTTTTTGGAAGGGACATCCTGCGTGACACTGCAGTGCCACTCCTAAATGGGCCCGGTGTTTGTGTCGGCCACTACGGTCGCTAATCTTACTCACACAGCTACCTCATTGCGCCTCTTTTTTTCTTTGCGTCATGTGCTGTTTGGGGAGGGTTTTTTGGAAGGGACATCCTACGTGACACTGCAGTGCCACTCCTAGATGGGCCCGGTGTTTGTGTCGGCCACTAGGGTCGCTAATCTTACTCACACAGCTACCTCATTGCGCCTCTTTTTTTCTTTGCGTCATGTGCTGTTTGGGGAGGGTTTTTTGGAAGGGACATCCTGCGTGACACTGCAGTGCCACTCCTAAATGGGCCCGGTGTTTGTGTCGGCCACTACGGTCGCTAATCTTACTCACACAGCTACCTCATTGCGCCTCTTTTTTTCTTTGCGTCATGTGCTGTTTGGGGAGGGTTTTTTGGAAGGGACATCCTGCGTGACACTGCAGTGCCACTCCTAGATGGGCCCGGTGTTTGTGTCGGCCACTAGGGTCGCTAATCTTACTCACACAGCTACCTCATTGCACCTCTTTTTTTCTTTGCGTCATGTGCTGTTTGGGGAGGGTTTTTTGGAAGGGACATCCTGCGTGACACTGCAGTGCCACTCCTAGATGGGCCAGGTGTTTGTGTCGGCCACTAGGGTCGCTTAGCTTAGTCATCCAGCGACCTCGGTGCAAATTTTAGGACTAAAAATAATATTGTGAGGTGTGAGGTATTCAGAATAGACTGAAAATGAGTGGAAATTATGGTTTTTGAGGTTAATAATAATATGGGATCAAAATGACGCCCAAATTCTATGATTTAAGCTGTTTTTTAGGGTTTTTTGAAAAAAACACCCGAATCCAAAACACACCCGAATCCGACAAAAAAAATTCGGTGAGGTTTTGCCAAAACGCGGTCGAACCCAAAACACGGCCGCGGAACCGAACCCAAAACCAACACACAAAACCCGAAAAATTTCAGGCGCTCATCACTAATTTATATAATAAAGGGCAAACGCTGCTCCTCACCTCTATTGGAGGGAATTAAAGTGTTGTATGCACCGGCGGACACTAGATGGTGCCCCATGGAGCAATTTAACTGTTGTTCTGTTCGGGCGCGTACAGCCGCCTGACACTGACATTACTGTTATGTTGTTTCGTCATTTTGATGGGCTGCTAACTAGTCTGGTTATAATTACTGTTCTTTAGTTTAGATGATTTAATTGTTCCTAATGGATGGCTGCACTTCTACAAATGTTTTTGTCTCCAGGGATAATATTAGATAAAGTGCCAGGATTGGAAGTTGAAATGCAGAGCTACCACCATGCCAATCACTCCTTCCCATCATAATGCCATCTGACAGACTCAGCACTATTGCAGTAATTAGCTTGATCTCTTAATCATTGTTATGTGTGTCTCTTTGCAAAAACCACATGCCAACCCAATGCTTAGATAATCTTCCCGTTAAAGTGGAAAGAAGTTACTAATGATCACATAGATTTCCAACTCTGGGGGTCATTCCGAGTTGATCGTAGCTGTGCGAAATTTAGCACAGCTACGATCAGGCACTCAGACATGCGGGGGTATGCCCAGTACAGGGCTAGTCCGCCCCGCATGTCAGTGCCGGCCCCCCTTCCCCCGCAAAAATGCAAAAGCATCGCACAGCGGCGATGACATTCAGTAATAGGAACACAACAATTTTCATTTTAAAGGGCATATGTTAAGCATAGGGAATACGATTCTGCCACTCCATAACAGCAGTATACATGAGGATTGCAAACTCTTCTGTGGCTTGTTTTTTAGGGGGGATTTTGCCTTTACAAGTGTTCATTTGAACTACTACAGGACAGCAAGGCCAGATAAGTATACAATAAAAGATGATTAAAATTAAACTGTCTCCTGTCTTTATTTATTAAAATGCTTCTCTTTTCCTTTGGCAAATAACAGGTACCAGCTAGCTCTAATGCCAGGGTAAGCAGGTGCTTGTGGTTCTTCAAGTGCCAGCCGGACATTACAGGTCAACCTGTAGTTCACTGAAGAAAAATAGCATTCTAACTAAATGTAACTATTTCCTTACTAAACCCCCCCCCCCCCCCCCCCCATACACGGATCACTGGAGTATGGGGGATAAGCCATGGTGCAATTGGCTTTGTAGACTACTCCCTTGGGAAAGCCAACCCTCATGCCAACTGGAATGTGACTGTGAATTCATTATAATGGGACCCCAACACTGCGAGGACCCTCTCTATGGTTCCAACACTCCAGACTACCAATACCCAATGCTAGTTACCCCAAAATCAGGTTGGACCCATGTTTATTTCTTCAGCTGTAAGCTGCAGTGCTGATTTAAAAATGGGGAAACCCATCCATTCATTTATTTACTTATTTATAAACGCTTTCTGTTTTTTAAATTAATAAATACACATACAAACTTTTATATACAAACTGTATGGACCTCCTCCCGTATCAGTCATACAGAAACCCTGAGAGCAGGGGCAAGTGGTAGGGTGTTGAAAATGAAGAAAACTTGAATGAAACTCTATTTAAACCAGTTTATATGGACATGACTCCTGATAAATAAAACAATATATTAATTTCAGACTATAAGGTGGAATTAGTCTGAATTAATATATTGTTTTATCTATCAGGCATCATGTCCATATAAACTGGTTTAAATAGAGTTTCATTCAAGTTTTCTTCATTTCAGTCTTGTAAGCATTCGGTATGTATGGTCATAATGAATCATATGCATTGTTTATGGATTGGTACTGTTCATGTATTCAGTGTTCATATTTACTGTTTAGATTGAGTACCCCTGATAAAGTCCCATTGAGGGACGAAATGCGTTGGATCGATCTATTGTTCTACAGTCTATGGAATATTAACAAAAGAAACTGAATGTAAAAGTGAATACATCTGAAGGTATCTCCATGTGAAAACACACAGAGACTGTATATGTTTTATTCTGTATTTTTATGAATACATTTTTATGATTCTTGTGATTAAGAATTGTTTTTAAGAATTAATTACTGAAACAGTACCCTATTCCTAGTGCCCTCAGATCTGTTTTTTTTCTGTTGTTGTTCTTGAACCTTAGAGCAAGGAGTTGAATGTGCCTGCACTGCAAAAAATGATTAAAGATAAGGTAACAGAAAACCAACAATTTTAGATAATAATAATAAGCATCATACCGTTAGAGAGATGTGTATACGTTGGTGGTGCACCCCAGAGGTATAAATGATATATCTACAATAAGGAAGTTGTCCCTACAAAGAAACAGGGACAAAAGAAAAAAGCCTCTTTGTGGGGGCACTCTTTCAATAAATATATATTGTTTAAAAATTCATTTTAATTCAATAAGTTTAAAATTATGTGTATAGAAAAAAGGGCTGTGTGTACCTATTAGCACAGTCCTATTGTAGAAAAATATAAATCAACCATGATTCCGTGGTGAATACAATGTACATAACATGATCTTTCAATATAACAATGTATCCAAAAAAAAGGGAAAAGTTTGTAGCAGCCTCTATATCTAGTGATATGTCTAAAGGTCCATACACACTTAACGATATAATGAGCGACGTCGCTCATTATATCGTTAAGTGTGTATGCCGCCAGCGACGATCGATGCGCGGCCCCGCGGGTCGGCAACGATCGTCGCTGTCGGTAGGGCATGCATGAAGGATGTGGACTGTCGTCCACGACCTTCATGCAGGGCTGGCGGGGGCGTGACGTCACTGAGCGATATGAGCGGTCATATCGCTCAGTGCGTACAGGCGGCCGCCGACCGGCCGGCCCGGGAGGGGGAGACGTTAGACGATGTCGCTCACAGAGCGACATTGTCTAATGTGTATGGGCCTTAAGGGTACAGATGAAAATCCCTGCACTCTTGACACAGAATGCAATTTAATTGATTGATTGCCTTTTTGGCATATTGGAAGAAATTGATTAATTAAATGCCAGGTGAAAAATAAAGACAGATATACATCAATATAATAATTATTAAATAGGCAGAAATGTGGCACTTGTTTATCCAAACCATCTACTGAATCGCTGGTCGGACAATAAGATTCAGATTATGTAGATATAGCAAAACTATACTAATTGATACACTTGTTAATCTAATCATAGATGGTCTGACGAGTGCATGAAATCCAATCGCTTGTTAATCTACAGGTCAGTGTCAAAAAAACCACAAGTGTATACAGATAATTCAGCAAGTGCCTAAGAGACTACCCCAGCAGCAGTAATAATGATAAATTGTAATAATTGAAAGCTTTTATCATAAAGCTAATACCAGTATAAAGAAAAAGTACCCGCGCCGTTCGTCCGCTAACTTCTGCTGCCTTCCCATGTGTGAAAACCGCCACAGTGAATGGGAGGTGAGAGTCAGCGGCCGGAACGGGTATGAAGGAAGGAAAAGGTGGCGTTACTTGCTGTTGTCGGGAAACAGGGAGAGGTAACCCTGATGACAGTCTGTCATTGCAGGGAAAGCCTACTCCCATCCCGCAATGAGTGCGCGCCGAAATACCTATGAGAATATTATGTAGTCCTCCCGATGCACTGGAGCACTGCCGCTGGCTTAGCACATGTCTCTAGTTGCCTACAAGTCCGGGCCCGTGTGCGCTTCACGGGAGTCCCGGAGGAGACGTCGGAATGACGTCAAACTGGACGCCCTCAGATCTGTTTTTTTCTGTTGTTGTTCTTGAACCTTACTAACAGGAGGTTCTTCTAGAGGTGCTGCTCTTGTCTCTCGTAGCGCTATTGGGTACCCCCCCTTGATATATATATATATATATATATATATATATATATATATAAAACCTTGTGGAAGGACCTCATGTTTTATATTTATCAATTAAATATTGGATCCCCCTACACAAAACATACTGTAGTTCTTATGTGTATTTGCTTAATGACTACTGGATGTGTAAAAGAACATTGGATCCCCACTCTTCATTCCCAGTGTACAAAAAAAGCACTACCCCCACCCTCCATCAGTCACTAGTTTTACTAACCTTGCACTTGCAGATGCAGCCTCAGTACATCTCCTACACTGTTTGTCTCCTGCAGCGTATATGAAGGTGTAAACTAGGTGCAGACTACAGACACTGGAAGCCGGGCCACTTGTAAATCCAGAATGGGAAGGTAATCGGGTTTATACACTTCAGTCCCTCCCCACCAGAGTGCAGGGTGAGACTCTTAGGAAGCGGAGCTCACTGCCACAGCATGCGAGGTGAGACTGCTGCGCGGACAGTGAGTTGTTTCTGGCTGAGCATGCAGCTACTGCTGCTCCCATGCGGTGCAAGTTTCTGTGGTGAGCCATACCAGTGCGGCAGCAGAGACTCCTTGAGTATAATGATGCGGCCGCAAATGTCAACAGACGGATAGCAGTCACATCAACCTGGTCCAGGGCTGTTACTGCATTGGAGGCGGTCAGGAACATTAGGTGACAGTGTGGTGAGTATGATCTCCTAGCCAGCCCGCCACTGCTAACAAGTTTGACGGAGGTCTCAGGACTCAGGAGGCGGTGATTGACAGGGGAGACGGTCACTGAGGAATGAGCGGTTCAGGCCCTGCTCAGTATTGGCTGAGGCACACACGGGACTCTTACTCACAGCGCTTCCTGCAGATCCCTGTCATTTTTGGAAAGTGGGTCCCTCGCTGCCTGTATTTGAGAGGGACAGGGTTGTTAGGTAGCGGATCTGTGCTAGTGGCGCGGAGGGGGGGGTTAGCATTTAATGGGTGCGGTGGGAGTGAGTTCTGTCAGCTGAGAGGGGTAGAGTGCAGCACTTGGTGTCACACCCATTGAGGGCGACACCCGAGTGTGGTCCGCACCCCCCGCACCTGCCTAGTGATGCTACTGTAAAGAAAGACACTCTCCGCCTACTTCTGTGAAGTCAGGGAGTTGTCTGCTTGGCTGGTTTGATGAAAAAGATGGTTAGGTGAATGTAGCACTGTTTTAGTTGGACAGATAAGCAGGAGAGTTGGGAGAAAGCTGATCTAGTAGTGCATGACCAGCTTTAGAGAGCACAAATAAAAAAAACTGTACTCTTTTGTTTTATTGCAGAGGAATACCTAAACAAAATTTCAAGCTTTTGCCATGCCATCCCATATTAAAGAATACATGCACTTCAATCAAATCAATATTAGTTCCTTACTAATATCAGCACAAATCTTCAATACATTAAAAATTACTTATTTATATTAGAGATGAGCGGGTTCGGTTTCTCTGAATCCGAACCCGCCCGAACTTCATGGTTTTTTTCACGGGTCCGAGCAGACTCGGATCCTCCCGCCTTGCTCGGTTAACCCGAGCGCGCCCGAACGTCATCATGACGCTGTCGGATTCTCGCGAGACTCGGATTCTATATAAGGAGCCGCGCGTCGCCGCCATTTTCACACGTGCATTGAGATTGATAGGGAGAGGACGTGGCTGGCGTCCTCTCCATTTAGATTAGAAGAGAGAGAGAGAGAGAGAGAGATTGACCTGATTTACTGGAGCTTAGGAGTACTGTAGAAGTGTAGAGAGTGCAGAGTTTACTAGTGACTGACCACAGTGACCACCAGACAGTGCAGTTTTATTTAATATATCCGTTCTCTGCCTGAAAAAAACGATACACACAGTGACTCAGTCACATACCATATCTGTGTGCACTGCTCAGCCCAGTGTGCTGCATCATCTATGTATATATATCTGACTGTGCTCAGCTCACACAGCTTATAATTGTGGGGGAGACTGGGGAGCACTGCAGTGCCAGTTATAGGTTATAGCAGGAGCCAGGAGTACATATTATATTAAAATTAAACAGTGCACACTTTTGCTGCAGGAGTGCCACTGCCAGTGTGACTGACCAGTGACCTGACCACACTGACCACCAGTATAGTTAGTAGTATACTATATTGTGATTGCCTGAAAAAGTTAAACACTCGTCGTGTGACTTCACTTGTGTGGTGGTTTTTTTTTTATTCTATAAAAAACTCATTCTGCTGACAGACAGTGTCCAGCAGGTCCGTCATTATATAATATATACCTGTCCGGCTGCAGTAGTGATATATATATATTTTTTATATCATTATTTATCATCCAGTCGCAGCAGACACAGTACGGTAGTTCACGGCTGTAGCTACCTCTGTGTCGGCACTCGGCAGTCCATCCATAATTGTATACCACCTACCCGTGGTTTTTTTTTCTTTCTTCTTTATACATACATACTACTACATCTCTTTATCAACCAGTCTATATTAGCAGCAGACACAGTACAGTACGGTAGTTCACGGCTGTAGCTACCTCTGTGTCGGCACTCGGCAGTCCGTCCATAATTGTATACCACCTACCCGAGGTTTTTTTTTCTTTCTTCTTTATACATACATACTACTACATCTCTTTATCAACCAGTCTATATTAGCAGCAGACACAGTACAGTACGGTAGTCCACGGCTGTAGCTACCTCTGTGTCGGCACTCGGCAGTCCGTCCATAATTGTATACCACCTACCCGAGGTTTTTTTTTCTTTCTTCTTTATACATACATACTACTACATCTCTTTATCAACCAGTCTATATTAGCAGCAGACACAGTACAGTACGGTAGTTCACGGCTGTAGCTATCTCTGTGTCGGCACTCGGCAGTCCGTCCATAATTGTATACCACCTACCCGTGGTTTTTTTTTTCTTTCTTCTTTATACATACATACTACTACATCTCTTTATCAACCAGTCTATATTAGCAGCAGACACAGTACAGTACGGTAGTCCACGGCTGTAGCTACCTCTGTGTCGGCACTCGGCAGTCCGTCCATAATTGTATACTAGTATCCATCCATCTCCATTGTTTACCTGAGGTGCCTTTTAGTTGTGCCTATTAAAATATGGAGAACAAAAATGTTGAGGTTCCAAAATTAGGGAAAGATCAAGATCCACTTCCACCTCGTGCTGAAGCTGCTGCCACTAGTCATGGCCGAGACGATGAAATGCCAGCAACGTCGTCTGCCAAGGCCGATGCCCAATGTCATAGTACAGAGCATGTCAAATCCAAAACACCAAATATCAGTAAAAAAAGGACTCCAAAACCTAAAATAAAATTGTCGGAGGAGAAGCGTAAACTTGCCAATATGCCATTTACCACACGGAGTGGCAAGGAACGGCTGAGGCCCTGGCCTATGTTCATGGCTAGTGGTTCAGCTTCACATGAGGATGGAGGCACTCAGCCTCTCGCTAGAAAAATGAAAAGACTCAAGCTGGCAAAAGCAGTAGCACCGCAAAGAACTGTGCGTTCTTCGAAATCCCAAATCCACAAGGAGAGTCCAATTGTGTCGGTTGCGATGCCTGACCTTCCCAACACTGGACGTGAAGAGCATGCGCCTTCCACCATTTGCACGCCCCCTGCAAGTGCTGGAAGGAGCACCCGCAGTCCAGTTCCTGATAGTCAGATTGAAGATGTCAGTGTTGAAGTACACCAGGATGAGGAGGATATGGGTGTTGCTGGCGCTGGGGAGGAAATTGACCAGGAGGATTCTGATGGTGAGGTGGTTTGTTTAAGTCAGGCACCCGGGGAGACACCTGTTGTCCGTGGGAGGAATATGGCCATTGACATGCCTGGTGAAAATACCAAAAAAATCAGCTCTTCAGTGTGGAGGTATTTCAACAGAAATGCGGACAACAGGTGTCAAGCCGTGTGTTCCCTTTGTCAAGCTGTAATAAGTAGGGGTAAGGACGTTAACCACCTCGGAACATCCTCCCTTATACGTCACCTGCAGCGCATTCATAATAAGTCAGTGACAAGTTCAAAAACTTTGGGTGACAGCGGAAGCAGTCCACTGACCAGTAAATCCCTTCCTCTTGTAACCAAGCTCACGCAAACCACCCCACCAACTCCCTCAGTGTCAATTTCCTCCTTCCCCAGGAATGCCAATAGTCCTGCAGGCCATGTCACTGGCAATTCTGATGATTCCTCTCCTGCCTGGGATTCCTCCGATGCATCCTTGCGTGTAACGCCTACTGCTGCTGGCGCTGCTGTTGTTGCTGCTGGGAGTCGATGGTCATCCCAGAGGGGAAGTCGTAAGACCACTTTTACTACTTCCACCAAGCAATTGACTGTCCAACAGTCCTTTGCGAGGAAGATGAAATATCACAGCAGTCATCCTACTGCAAAGCGGATAACTGAGGCCTTGGCATCCTGGGTGGTGAGAAACGTGGTTCCGGTATCCATCATTACTGCAGAGCCAACTAGAGACTTGTTGGAGGTACTGTGTCCCCGGTACCAAATACCATCTAGGTTCCATTTCTATAGGCAGGCGATACCGAAAATGTACACAGACCTCAGAAAAAGAGTCACCAGTGTCCTAAAAAATGCAGCTGTACCCAATGTCCACTTAACCACGGACATGTGGACAAGTGGAGCAGGGCAGGGTCAGGACTATATGACTGTGACAGCCCACTGGGTAGATGTATGGACTCCCGCCGCAAGAACAGCAGCGGCGGCACCAGTAGCAGCATCTCGCAAACGCCAACTCTTTCCTAGGCAGGCTACGCTTTGTATCACCGCTTTCCAGAATACGCACACAGCTGAAAACCTCTTACGGCAACTGAGGAAGATCATCGCGGAATGGCTTACCCCAATTGGACTCTCCTGTGGATTTGTGGCATCGGACAATGCCAGCAATATTGTGTGTGCATTAAATATGGGCAAATTCCAGCACGTCCCATGTTTTGCACATACCTTGAATTTGGTGGTGCAGAATTATTTAAAAAACGACAGGGGCGTGCAAGAGATGCTGTCGGTGGCCAGAAGAATTGCGGGACACTTTCGGCGTACAGGCACCACGTACAGAAGACTGGAGCACCACCAAAAACTACTGAACCTGCCCTGCCATCATCTGAAGCAAGAAGTGGTAACGAGGTGGAATTCAACCCTCTATATGCTTCAGAGGTTGGAGGAGCAGCAAAAGGCCATTCAAGCCTATACAATTGAGCACGATATAGGAGGTGGAATGCACCTGTCTCAAGCGCAGTGGAGAATGATTTCAACGTTGTGCAAGGTTCTGCTGCCCTTTGAACTTGCCACACGTGAAGTCAGTTCAGACACTGCCAGCCTGAGTCAGGTCATTCCCCTCATCAGGCTTTTGCAGAAGAAGCTGGAGACATTGAAGGAGGAGCTAACACGGAGCGATTCCGCTAGGCATGTGGGACTTGTGGATGGAGCCCTTAATTCGCTTAACAAGGATTCACGGGTGGTCAATCTGTTGAAATCAGAGCACTACATTTTGGCCACCATGCTCGATCCTAGATTTAAAGCCTACCTTGGATCTCTCTTTCCGGCAGACACAAGTCTGCTGGGGTTGAAAGACCTGCTGGTGAGAAAATTGTCAAGTCAAGCGGAACGCGACCTGTCAACATCTCCTCCTTCACATTCTCCCGCAACTGGGGGTGCGAGGACAAGGCTCAGAATTCCGAGCCCACCCGCTGGCGGTGATGCAGGGCAGTCTGGAGCGACTGCTGATGCTGACATCTGGTCCGGACTGAAGGACCTGACAACGATTACGGACATGTCGTCTACTGTCACTGCATATGATTCTCTCACCATTTAAAGAATGGTGGAGGATTATATGAGTGACCGCATCCAAGTAGGCACGTCACACAGTCCATACTTATACTGGCAGGAAAAAGAGGCAATTTGGAGGCCCTTGCACAAACTGGCTTTATTCTACCTAAGTTGCCCTCCCACAAGTGTGTACTCCGAAAGAGTGTTTAGTGCCGCCGCTCACCTTGTCAGCAATCGGCGTACGAGGTTACATCCAGAAAATGTGGAGAAGATGATGTTCATTAAAATGAATTATAATCAATTCCTCCGCGGAGACATTGACCAGCTGCAATTGCCTCCACAAAGTACACAGGGAGCTGAGATGGTGGATTCCAGTGGGGACGAATTGATAATCTGTGAGGAGGGGGATGTACACGGTGATATATCGGAGGATGATGATGAGGTGGACATCTTGCCTCTGTAGAGCCAGTTTGTGCAAGGAGAGATTAATTGCTTCTTTTTTGGGGGGGGTCCAAACCAACCCGTCATATCAGTCACAGTCGTGTGGCAGACCCTGTCACTGAAATGATGGGTTGGTTAAAGTGTGCATGTCCTGTTTTGTTTATACAACATAAGGGTGGGTGGGAGGGCCCAAGGACAATTCCATCTTGCACCTCTTTTTTCTTTTATTTTTCTTTGCGTCATGTGCTGTTTGGGGAGGGTTTTTTGGAAGGGACATCCTGCGTGACACTGCAGTGCCACTCCTAAATGGGCCCGGTGTTTGTGTCGGCCACTAGGGTCGCTTATCTTACTCACACAGTCAGCTACCTCATTGCGCCTCTTTTTTTCTTTGCGTCATGTGCTGTTTGGGGAGGGTTTTTTGGAAGGGCCATCCTGCGTGACACTGCAGTGCCACTCCTAGATGGGCCCGGTGTTTGTGTCGGCCACTAGGGTCGCTAATCTTACTCACACAGCTACCTCATTGCGCCTCTTTTTTTCTTTGCGTCATGTGCTGTTTGGGGAGGGTTTTTTGGAAGGGACATCCTGCGTGACACTGCAGTGCCACTCCTAAATGGGCCCGGTGTTTGTGTCGGCCACTACGGTCGCTAATCTTACTCACACAGCTACCTCATTGCGCCTCTTTTTTTCTTTGCGTCATGTGCTGTTTGGGGAGGGTTTTTTGGAAGGGACATCCTGCGTGACACTGCAGTGCCACTCCTAGATGGGCCCGGTGTTTGTGTCGGCCACTAGGGTCGCTAATCTTACTCACACAGCTACCTCATTGCGCCTCTTTTTTTCTTTGCGTCATGTGCTGTTTGGGGAGGGTTTTTTGGAAGGGACATCCTGCGTGACACTGCAGTGCCACTCCTAAATGGGCCCGGTGTTTGTGTCGGCCACTACGGTCGCTAATCTTACTCACACAGCTACCTCATTGCGCCTCTTTTTTTCTTTGCGTCATGTGCTGTTTGGGGAGGGTTTTTTGGAAGGGACATCCTACGTGACACTGCAGTGCCACTCCTAGATGGGCCCGGTGTTTGTGTCGGCCACTAGGGTCGCTAATCTTACTCACACAGCTACCTCATTGCGCCTCTTTTTTTCTTTGCGTCATGTGCTGTTTGGGGAGGGTTTTTTGGAAGGGACATCCTGCGTGACACTGCAGTGCCACTCCTAAATGGGCCCGGTGTTTGTGTCGGCCACTACGGTCGCTAATCTTACTCACACAGCTACCTCATTGCGCCTCTTTTTTTCTTTGCGTCATGTGCTGTTTGGGGAGGGTTTTTTGGAAGGGACATCCTGCGTGACACTGCAGTGCCACTCCTAGATGGGCCCGGTGTTTGTGTCGGCCACTAGGGTCGCTAATCTTACTCACACAGCTACCTCATTGCACCTCTTTTTTTCTTTGCGTCATGTGCTGTTTGGGGAGGGTTTTTTGGAAGGGACATCCTGCGTGACACTGCAGTGCCACTCCTAGATGGGCCAGGTGTTTGTGTCGGCCACTAGGGTCGCTTAGCTTAGTCATCCAGCGACCTCGGTGCAAATTTTAGGACTAAAAATAATATTGTGAGGTGTGAGGTATTCAGAATAGACTGAAAATGAGTGGAAATTATGGTTTTTGAGGTTAATAATAATATGGGATCAAAATGACGCCCAAATTCTATGATTTAAGCTGTTTTTTAGGGTTTTTTGAAAAAAACACCCGAATCCAAAACACACCCGAATCCGACAAAAAAAATTCGGTGAGGTTTTGCCAAAACGCGGTCGAACCCAAAACACGGCCGCGGAACCGAACCCAAAACCAACACACAAAACCCGAAAAATTTCAGGCGCTCATCACTAATTTATATAATAAAGGGCAAACGCTGCTCCTCACCTCTATTGGAGGGAATTAAAGTGTTGTATGCACCGGCGGACACTAGATGGTGCCCCATGGAGCAATTTAACTGTTGTTCTGTTCGGGCGCGCACAGCCGCCTGACACTGACATTACTGTTATGTTGTTTCGTCATTTTGATGGGCTGCTAACTAGTCTGGTTATAATTACTGTTCTTTAGTTTAGATGATTTCATTGTTCCTAATGGATGGCTGCACTTCTACAAATGTTTTTGTCTCCAGGGATAATATTAGATAAAGTGCCAGGATTGGAAGTTGAAATGCAGAGCTACCACCATGCCAATCACTCCTTCCCATCATAATGCCATCTGACAGACTCAGCACTATTGCAGTAATTAGCTTGATCTCTTAATCATTGTTATGTGTGTCTCTTTGCAAAAACCACATGCCAACCCAATGCTTAGATAATCTTCCCGTTAAAGTGGAAAGAAGTTACTAATGATCACATAGATTTCCAACTCTGGGGGTCATTCCGAGTTGATCGTAGCTGTGCGAAATTTAGCACAGCTACGATCAGGCACTCAGACATGCGGGGGTATGCCCAGTACAGGGCTAGTCCGCCCCGCATGTCAGTGCCGGCCCCCCTTCCCCCGCAAAAATGCAAAAGCATCGCACAGCGGCGATGACATTCAGTAATAGGAACACAACAATTTTCATTTTAAAGGGCATATGTTAAGCATAGGGAATACGATTCTGCCACTCCATAACAGCAGTATACATGAGGATTGCAAACTCTTCTGTGGCTTGTTTTTTAGGGGGGATTTTGCCTTTACAAGTGTTCATTTGAACTACTACAGGACAGCAAGGCCAGATAAGTATACAATAAAAGATGATTAAAATTAAACTGTCTCCTGTCTTTATTAATTAAAATGCTTCTCTTTTCCTTTGGCAAATAACAGGTACCAGCTAGCTCTAATGCCAGGGTAAGCAGGTGCTTGTGGTTCTTCAAGTGCCAGCCGGACATTACAGGTCAACCTGTAGTTCACTGAAGAAAAATAGCTTTCTAACTAAATGTAACTATTTCCTTACTAACCCCCCCCCCCCCCCCCCCCATACACGGATCACTGGAGTATGGGGGATAAGCCATGGTGCAATTGGCTTTGTAGACTACTCCCTTGGGAAAGCCAACCCTCATGCCAACTGGAATGTGACTGTGAATTCATTATAATGGGACCCCAACACTGCGAGGACCCTCTCTATGGTTCCAACACTCCAGACTACCAATACCCAATGCTAGTTACCCCAAAATCAGGTTGGACCCATGTTTATTTCTTCAGCTGTAAGCTGCAGTGCTGATTTAAAAATGGGGAAACCCATCCATTCATTTATTTACTTATTTATAAACGCTTTCTGTTTTTTAAATTAATAAATACACATACAAACTTTTATATACAAACTGTATGGACCTCCTCCCGTATCAGTCATACAGAAACCCTGAGAGCAGGGGCAAGTGGTAGGGTGTTGAAAATGAAGAAAACTTGAATGAAACTCTATTTAAACCAGTTTATATGGACATGACTCCTGATAAATAAAACAATATATTAATTTCAGACTATAAGGTGGAATTAGTCTGAATTAATATATTGTTTTATCTATCAGGCATCATGTCCATATAAACTGGTTTAAATAGAGTTTCATTCAAGTTTTCTTCATTTCAGTCTTGTAAGCATTCGGTATGTATGGTCATAATGAATCATATGCATTGTTTATGGATTGGTACTGTTCATGTATTCAGTGTTCATATTTACTGTTTAGATTGAGTACCCCTGATAAAGTCCCATTGAGGGACGAAATGCGTTGGATCGATCTATTGTTCTACAGTCTATGGAATATTAACAAAAGAAACTGAATGTAAAAGTGAATACATCTGAAGGTATCTCCATGTGAAAACACACAGAGACTGTATATGTTTTATTCTGTATTTTTATGAATACATTTTTATGATTCTTGTGATTAAGAATTGTTTTTAAGAATTAATTACTGAAACAGTACCCTATTCCTAGTGCCCTCAGATCTGTTTTTTTTCTGTTGTTGTTCTTGAACCTTAGAGCAAGGAGTTGAATGTGCCTGCACTGCAAAAAATGATTAAAGATAAGGTAACAGAAAACCAACAATTTTAGATAATAATAATAAGCATCATACCGTTAGAGAGATGTGTATACGTTGGTGGTGCACCCCAGAGGTATAAATGATATATCTACAATAAGGAAGTTGTCCCTACAAAGAAACAGGGACAAAAGAAAAAAGCCTCTTTGTGGGGGCACTCTTTCAATAAATATATATTGTTTAAAAATTCATTTTAATTCAATAAGTTTAAAATTATGTGTATAGAAAAAAGGGCTGTGTGTACCTATTAGCACAGTCCTATTGTAGAAAAATATAAATCAACCATGATTCTGTGGTGAATACAATGTACATAACATGATCTTTCAATATAACAATGTATCCAAAAAAAAGGGAAAAGTTTGTAGCAGCCTCTATATCTAGTGATATGTCTAAAGGTCCATACACACTTAACGATATAATGAGCGACGTCGCTCATTATATCGTTAAGTGTGTATGCCGCCAGCGACGATCGATGCGCGGCCCCGCGGGTCGGCAACGATCGTCGCTGTCGGTAGGGCATGCATGAAGGATGTGGACTGTCGTCCACGACCTTCATGCAGGGCTGGCGGGGGCGTGACGTCACTGAGCGATATGAGCGGTCATATCGCTCAGTGCGTACAGGCGGCCGCCGACCGGCCGGCCCGGGAGGGGGAGACGTTAGACGATGTCGCTCACAGAGCGACATTGTCTAATGTGTATGGGCCTTAAGGGTACAGATGAAAATCCCTGCACTCTTGACACAGAATGCAATTTAATTGATTGATTGCCTTTTTGGCATATTGGAAGAAATTGATTAATTAAATGCCAGGTGAAAAATAAAGACAGATATACATCAATATAATAATTATTAAATAGGCAGAAATGTGGCACTTGTTTATCCAAACCATCTACTGAATCGCTGGTCGGACAATAAGATTCAGATTATGTAGATATAGCAAAACTATACTAATTGATACACTTGTTAATCTAATCATAGATGGTCTGACGAGTGCATGAAATCCAATCGCTTGTTAATCTACAGGTCAGTGTCAAAAAAACCACAAGTGTATACAGATAATTCAGCAAGTGCCTAAGAGACTACCCCAGCAGCAGTAATAATGATAAATTGTAATAATTGAAAGCTTTTATCATAAAGCTAATACCAGTATAAAGAAAAAGTACCCGCGCCGTTCGTCCGCTAACTTCTGCTGCCTTCCCATGTGTGAAAACCGCCACAGTGAATGGGAGGTGAGAGTCAGCGGCCGGAACGGGTATGAAGGAAGGAAAAGGTGGCGTTACAGTGGCAAACGCAGGATTTGCATGGGGGTTTTTCCAGAACTGGGCGGAGCCAATCACGGGGGTGGGGACTGAGGTGACCCAGTATATGCTGGGTCCGTAAAACTAGTGTGTGTGTGTGTGTGTGTGTGTGTGTGTGTGTGTGTGTGTGTGTATATATCATGTTACATACATCTAAGAAACATATCCAAAATACGCCCTTATCTTACACAAGACACAGCAAAAACTCTAATCCATGCTCTCATTATCTCCCGCATTGATTATTGTAATAGTCTCCTGACCGGTCTTCCCAAACATAGGCTCTCACCACTACAATCCATTTTGAATGCAGCTGCGAGGCTAATCTTCCTTGCCAGACGTTCATCGTCTGCAGAGCCGCTCGGTCAGTCCCTCCATTGGTTACCGGTATTCTACCGTATTAAATATAAAATACTTTTACTCACATACAAGGCTATTAACCAAACTGCACCAACATACATCTCTTCACTCATCTCAAAATATCTCCCTACCCGACCTCTCCGCTCTGCACAAGATCTACGTCTCTCATCCACACGCATTACTTGTTCACACTCAAAATTACAGGCCTTTATCCGGCTTCACCCACTCTGTGGAATGCCCTCCCACGCACAATAAGACTTGCCTCTAGTCTCCAAATCTTTAAACGTTTCCTGAAAACTCACCTCTTCAGACAAGCCTATCAAATTCCAGACCCACCCACATAACCTTCAGTGCTTTCCTATCTAATTACATCCTCTCTGTACAGTATACATAACATCACATATTTTGTCTTTCTTTACTCTCACACCCTCCTGGCACTTGGCCAACATTGTGCGGTGATCATATCATACAATCCATTAAGAACCTAGCAATCTGGTGGACCATTATGCAATAGGTAGCATCTATCCTTGTGTATCTATGCCTATTTCCCTATAGATTGTAAGCTTGCGAGCAGGGCCTTCCTACCTCTGTCTGTCTGTTTTTACCCAGTTTTGTTCTATTACTGTTGTTCTTATTGTAAAGCGCAACGGAATATGCTGCGCTATATAAGAAACTGTTAATAAATAAATAAATAAATAAATATACATATATCTACACACACACATATATATATATATATATATATACATATACACACACACATACATATACACGGGTGGTCTTCAGTATGCCAGCGGTCGGGCTCCCGGCGACCAGCATACCGGCACCGGGAGCCTGACCGCCGGCATACCGACACTTATTCTCCCTCGTGGGGTCCACGACCCCCGTGGAGGGAGAATAGAATAGTGTGGCGCGCGTAGCGTGGCGAGCGCAGCGAGCCCGCAAGGGGCTCATTTGCGCTCGCCACACTGTTGGTAAGCCGGCGGCCGGCCTCCCGGCGCCGGTATGCTGGTCGCCGGGAGGCCGGCCGCCGGGAGATCGTAGTGAACCCATATACACATATACATAGCATATTAAACATGCATACATATATATATATATATATATATACACACACATACAGTACACATATATATACACATGTATATATATATATCATATGTGTGTGTGTGTGTGTGTGTGTGTGTTTATATGTATGTATGTATGTATGTATATGATTGTACTGTTGTGGTGTGGTCCTGAGGACGGGGTGCTGTCCCCGAAAGTACTCGACCTGAACCTTTAATACACATTTGCTACTTTGCCATTATTGATGACTTCAGAGTGCCTTCTTCCTTGGATTTGCATTTATGTATATACATGTGTATATATGTAGGCACATGGATATATATGTACTATAATTAAAATAAAGTAAACTTTTATTGCACTTGCAAGTGCCACCAGGAAGACAGCAGACTGCAGAGGACGCTAGACAGTCATTAATAATACTCATGCAGCTTAAAAAAAAAAAAAAAAAAAAAAAAAAATTTTTTTTTTTTTTTTTTTTAGTGGAGGGGGGTTTCTGGGTACCCGGAAACCCCCCCTGGGAGTGCTGCCGCTGGCTTAGCACATGTCTCTAGTTGCCGACGAGTCCGGGCCCGTGTGCACTTCACGGGAGTCCCGGAGGAGACGTCGGAATGACGTCAAACTGGACGCCCTCAGATCTGTTTTTTTCTGTTGTTGTTCTTGAACCTTACTAACAGGAGGTTCTTCTAGAGGTGCTGCTCTTGTCCCTCGTAGCGCTATTGGGTACCCCCCCTTGATATATATATATATATATATATATATATATAAAACCTTGTGGAAGGGCCTCATGTTTTATATTTATCAATTTAATATTGGATCCCCCTACACAAAACATACTGTAGTTCTTATGTGTATTTGCTTAATGACTACTGGATGTGTAAAAGAACATTGGATCCCCACTCTTCATTCCCAGTGTACAAAAAAAAGCACTACCCCCACCCTCCATCAGTCACTAGTTTTACTAACCTTGCACTTGCAGATGCAGCCTCAGTACATCTCCTACACTGTTTGTCTCCTGCAGCGTATATGAAGGTGTAAACTAGGTGCAGACTACAGACACTGGAAGCCGGGCCACTTGTAAATCCAGAATGGGAAGGTAATCGGGTTTATACACTTCAGTCCCTCCCCACCAGAGTGCAGGGTGAGACTCTTAGGAAGCGGAGCTCACTGCCACAGCATGCGAGGTGAGACTGCTGCGCGGACAGTGAGTTGTTTCTGGCTGATCATGCAGCTACTGCTGCTCTCATGCGGTGCAAGTTTCTGTGGTGAGCCATACCAGTGCGGCAGCAGAGACTCCTTGAGTATAATGATGCGGCCGCAAATGTCAACAGACGGATAGCAGTCACATCAACCTGGTCCAGGGCTGTTACTGCATTGGAGGCGGTCAGGAACATTAGGTGACAGTGTGGTGAGTATGATCTCCTAGCCAGCCCGCCACTGCTAACAAGTTTGACGGAGGTCTCAGGACTCAGGAGGCGGTGATTGACAGGGGAGACGGTCACTGAGGAATGAGCGGTTCAGGCCCTGCTCAGTATTGGCTGAGGCACACACGGGACTCTTACTCGCAGCGCGTCCTGCAGAACCCTGTCATTTTTGGAAAGTGGGTCCCTCGCTGCCTGTGTTTGAGGGGGACAGGGTTGTTAGGTAGCGGATCTGTGCTAGTGGCGCGGAGGGGGGGTTAGCATTTAATGGGTGCGGTGGGAGTGAGTTCTGTCAGCTGAGAGGGGTAGAGTGCAGCACTTGGTGTCACACCCATTGAGGGCGACACCCGAGTGTGGTCCGCACCCCCCGCACCCGCCTAGTGATGCTACTGTAAAGAAATACACTCTCCGCCTACTTCTGTGAAGTCAGAGAGTTGTCTGCTTGGCTGGTTTGATGAAAAAGATGGTTAGGTGAATGTAGCACTGTTTTAGTTGGACAGATAAGCAGGAGAGTTGGGAGAAAGCTGATCTAGTAGTGTATGACCAGCTTTAGAGAGCACAAATAAAAAAACTGTACTCTTTTGTTTTATTGCAGAGGAATACCTAAACAAAATTTCAAGCTTTTGCCATGCCATCCCATATTAAAGAATACATGCACTTCAATCAAATCAATAGTAGTTCCTTACTAATATCAGCACCAATCTTCAATACATTAGAAATTACTTATTTATATAATAAAGGGCAAACGCTGCTCCTCACCTCTATTGGAGGGAATTAAAGTGTTGTACGCACCGGCGGACACTAGATGGTGCCCCATGGAGCAATTTAACTGTTCTGTTTGGGCGCGCACAGCCGCCTGACACTGACATTACTGTTATGTTGTTCCGTCATTTTGACGGGCTGGTAACTAGTCTGGTTATAATAACTTTAGTTTAGATGATTTCATTGTTCCTAATGGATGGCTGCACTTCTACAAATGTTTTTGTCTCCAGGGATAATATTAGATATAGTGCCAGGATTGGAAGTTGAAATGCAGAGCTGCCACCATCCCAATCACTCCTTCCCATCATAATGCCATCTGACAGACTCAGCACTATTGCAGTAATTAGCTTGATCTCTTAATCATTGTTATGTGTGTCTCTTTGCAAAAACCACATGCCAACCCAATGCTTAGATAATCTTCCCGTTAAAGTGGAAAGAAGTTACTAATGATCACATAGATTTCCAACTCTGGGGGTCATTCCGAGTTGAGGCACTCAGACATGCGGGGGGACGCCCAGTACAGGGCTAGTCCGCCCCGCATGTCAGTGCCGGCCCCCCTTCCCCTGCAGAAATGCAAAAGCATCGCACAGCGGCGATGCTTTTGCATCTCAGGAGTTACTCCCGGCCAGCGCAGCTCCTGCGGCTGGTCGGGAGAACCTCTTCGCTGCTCCGGGTCGCAGCGGCTGCGTGTGACGTCGCAGCCGCAGCGGCCCACCCCCCCAACGGTCCAGCCATGCCTGCATTGGCCATACCGTGCCCCCTAAATGGCGGCTTGATGCCGCCGTCCAGCCCCCTCCCACCCAGCGACCGCCTCTGCCTCAGAGGCGATTGCTAGGCAACGACGGCTGGCATGCGCCGGCGCACTGCAGCGCCGGTGCATGCGCAGTTCCGACCCGATCGCTGCGATACACTGCAGCGAGCAATCGGGTCGGAATGACCCCCTATATCCTGCAGCTGGTGCTTGTGATACAGATGGCAGTACAAAAGCAACAAAGAGTTGGTTACCTCTGAGATTAAAGGGTCTATTTATCACCATCCGCATCCAGAATGTGGATGAGAGGTGATAAAATTGCCCAAACTCGCACTGCGATAATTGATTACATCGCAGGGATGTATCAATTATCGCATGCAGGGATAGAGCTTGCGGTCAAGCTCTGTCCCTGTGATGACATTCTGCAGCATCATTGGAGTATATTTCGGAAAAAATACCCCGATGTCCTGTTGCGCATGCGCCTCCCCCGCCGACATCGCCGCTACCGCCGCTGCCTGGTCGACCTCCCCCTGTCGCGACTACCCCCACACGCTGCAGACCCCCCCCCCCCCCCAGCAGATCATTATAATCACCTGTCCAGGGAGCTAGTCCACGTTGCTTCTGCTGGGCTTCCCGGTTCTGTATCCTGTGCGCTGCAGGGACCCCCGGTGTTGTAAATTGCGCTGCCACTTTGCAGCGTCACTTTACTGCACCGGGGTCACATTGCAGCACATGGGGAACCGGGCACCCGGCAGCGCTCAGCGGAGCAGCGGACACTGGCTCCATGGACAGGTGAGTATGTTTTGGGTTTTTCTTTTTACTTTTCTTTTTTCTTTTTATTTATTATTTATTTATTTTTTTACACTTTGGTCAGCTTGTATGTCCATCGGACACACATAGCTGATCACTGTAGCCGGGTCCCACACAGCTTTCTCTGTCAGGAGCAGAGAAAGCTGGGCAAATGCCTCCCTATCGCAGTGTTGCCCTGTGATCTCACCAGCCTGAGCTGGCGAGATTATCACAGGGCACACTGCGGTATTTTTTCACTTTTTTTCTTAGTAAATATGGTCAGATCGCATTTCCCATTATAAGTATGGGGAATGCGATGTGACTTACTAAAAAAAAGTGAAGTAAAGGGTTTGGAGCAGTTTTTCATGAAAACTGCTCCAGATGTCCTTTAATACATTCAGGTGAGAGTAAAATAATGTGAAATGGGTGTGAAAACACCCTTTTTCACATTATTTTAGTAAAAATAATGTTAATACATAGACCCCTAATGTAGAAAACTTTACAAATGTATTTAAAACTTAATAACATTAAATATTACATTTTAGAAACATTTATTAACGTTTTGCTCACCTACTCAGATATAAACAAATTTTATGTGTATATATGTATGTATATATATATATAGACATAGATATATATATATATATATATATATGTATATATATACACCAAGGTAGCACCTCTAAGACACAAGAGAGCAAACTTGAATTAAGGCGTTATTTTACTGGTGCGGATTATCTCCTAGAATCTTCATAGATAAAGACAGCGGTACAAACTACAATCCAAGAAGAATAGATCTTAGCGCTCACCTGTGCTGCATGGTTGTTTTTATTCAACAACATGCAAAAATATGCCACCTCACATTGCATTTACACCAACAAGCAGTGGAGAAAGTTCTCCTGTTATTAAAAAATGGCAGACTAAGAAAGAGTTTACAGCACATAGTGGTGTGTCACCAGGGCCATCTTAACACATAGGCACACTGGGTACTACCAGGGGCCCACGATTCTAAGGGTCTTTGAGCAGGGGCAGGCTGGGCTGGGTAGCATCTGCGCAGCATTCTCTACCTGCTTCCAAGCCTGTAGCAAGACAGTGGATGGCTATCAGCATGCTGATTGGTGGATGACAGGAGCTACTGTATCCACCAGAGTGCCGACAGCCATTGACTGTATTGAAGTATGTGGAGAGACATTGCGGGACCAATGGAAGGGTAATTTATGAGTTGTTCTCATTTATTCCCTTGAATGGGTGGGTAGCGGTCCCAGTACATTGCTTTGCCCAAGGCCTACAATGCTGTTAAAATGGCCCTGTGTGTAGTATCAATTTTTTCTCAGAATACGGGACCATAAACCAAAAATAGATTTTAATAGAAAGTGAAAGGCATTACATTTGACAAATCTTCATGCAAAGCATCCATACCTTGCTGTTTATATTTACAGTAAGTTATCATCCTCTGTTATTCCATGTCATTTCTGGTAGCCGCTGCTGCGGCAGTGGGTCGCACCAGCTCCCGGCCATTGCTAGGCAATGGGGTTGACGCATCACTTCCGTCACTGAGCATCCAGGCCTGAGACACAGGGCGGCCGCTCTGAGTCCCAGCTGTTACTATGCAGCCGGGACGCCCTAATCCACACGCCAGCTAGCAGCTGGCGCAATCAGGGACCAGGGATTTGAGGCTGTCTGGCTCTCCATGATTGGTCCTCGGGGCCTTTTTATGGGAGCCGGGATCATGCAACCCCGCTGGTGATAGCTTCCAGCAAGCCAGTCAGCCAGCCTCTGGTAGTTCCTAGTTCCTGCCTGAACTCCTGGTGTTCCAGTTCCCTGCTTCAGTTTGTATCGTGTCCAGCTTCTTCCAGATCTGCTTCCTGTGGAATTGGCCTGAATTCGGAACTTTTCAGAATCCCGATGATCCCTGTATTCATCCCTCGTGGATCCGTGAGTCAGCGGCCCAGCCGCACCTTGTGACAGAGGTCACATCTTTACTTTCTGTTTGCTTCTGCGACGGGGTTGCATTTTGTGGCTAGGCCACAATTCTTTGGTTGCTCTACTTAAGTAGCGACGGTGTCGTATTCTGCGGGTTGGCCGCTTGCCTTAGTTCTCGAGTTTGGATTCTGGCAGCAGTGCCGCACAAAATTGTTTTTTGTTTTCTCTGTACGTTCTCTCATTTGTAGTGTCATTAGTCTTAGCTAGTTTTTCCCCTTATTTTCTCTCAGTCTCGGTTGGTGCCTTGTCACCTCATAAGACTTGGGGGCATCGGAGTCTGGGTGGACCTAATTCACCCATTGAAACGTGGCTGCTAAAGGAGAAAACTAGCTCTGCAGGCGCCAATCGACTACTGGGAGAAATAACGGAGTTAGGGGTTGAGTAGGTGTTGCAGCCATCTCCCTTTCCCAACTGCGACTCACACATCAGTTCCAGGAACTCCCAAGTTACCACCCGTACTCCCAAGTTCCGGGTACTCGATTCATAACAATTTCCTTCAATAGACTAACTGAAAGTAGTATGATGTGCATGGAAAAACGTCCCTTATGGTTCGTGTCAGTTATCTTCTTACAAGCTCCTGAAACATTTACATTTATTGCTGTAAATGCTTTAAGAGCTCCGTATAAAACACTTTACATTTACCAGTATGTTGTTTATATGTTCTTAAAGAATTAATTTTCTTTCTAGGTCTTGTAATCAATGTTTCCAAACCAAAAACATCTGGTTATAGATGTAAAGAAATATAGATATAAGCAACACTCCGTAAATACAATGCAGTAATATATACTTAACACACGACAATCCATCTGTTTCATATAACATATCATAAAGAAATGCACTTACAAAGGGAAAAAACAGCTTAGGTTATCAAAACATGGTTGTTGAGTGGCTGTGGGTGGAAGAAAAACGACCGGCTCAAGAACTGTCTGATTCAAGTACAAATTGGATCTTAAATGTGAATAGTGATCTAAGATGTGGAATTATTTCAACAATAAGTGTCTGCCCTGATCTGCCTGAAATATGTATATTTGGTTTTCTTTTTTAACATAGTTTCAAACTGTACGCTAAGGATTATTAATATAAGTAGTGTTCTCCTTTGTACTGTACGTATTATGGAGTGTCTTACTGCTTCTATGTTCTACAGTAGATACTCTTAAACACTAAAAACATTTTATACAATAGAGGATTATGGGGCTAATTCAATCCTTGACAATGCGTGTAAATGTGCACGTTGGCAAGTATTACAGTGCAGTAACGCATCTCTATAGTCACTTTTATTATAGGGCTGTTGGGTTTTGTTTTTATTTTGTTTTTATAGGACTAATTTTAAGTCTCTGTGTTGTATTTCAGTCCTAGTGTCCCTCACTCTCAGGACACACATAATATAGGCAATCCCGATGCCCTCTCACTCTCAGCATACATGTATATAGACAGTTCTGATGTCTCCTTACTTTAGAACTTGTTTTTCTGGGTATAGAGGCGTCAGTGATGTAGTGCAGGGTATATAAAGGGTGTCAGCATGGTAGTGCAGAGTGTGGAAAGTTCAGGGATGTAGTGCAGTGTATAGAGAGGACAGGGATGTAGTGCATTGTATAGAGAAGGCAGTGATGTATTGCAGAGTATGGAGAGGACAGGGATGTAGTGCAGTGTATAGAGAGGACAGGGATGTAGTGCAGTGTATAGAGAAGACAGTGATGTATTGCAGAGTATGGAGAGGACAGGGATGTAGAGCAGTGTATAGAGAGGACAGGGATATAGTGCAGTGTATAGAGAAGACAGTGATGTATTGCTGAGTATGGAGAGGACAGGGATGTATTGCAGAGTCTGGAGAGGACAGGGATATAGTGCAGTGTATAGAGAAGACAGGGATGTAGTGCGGTGTATAGAGAGGACAGGGATGTATTGCAGAGTATGGAGAGGACAGGGATGTAGAGCAGTGTATAGAGAGGACAGGGATGTATTGCAGAGTATGGAGAGGACAGGGATGTAGAGCAGTGTATAGAGAGGACAGGGATGTAGTGCAATGTATAGGGAAGATAGTGATGTATTGCAGAGTATGGAGAGGACAGGGATGTAGAGCAGTGTATAGAGAGGACAGGGATGTAGTGCAGTGTATAGAGAGGACAGGGATGTAGAGCAGTGTATAGAGAGGACAGGGATGTATTGCAGAGTATGGAGAGGACAGGGATGTAGAGCAGTGTATAGAGAGGACAGGGATGTAGTGCAATGTATAGGGAAGATAGTGATGTATTGCAGAGTATGGAGAGGACAGGGATGTAGAGCAGTGTATAGAGAGGACAGGGATGTAGTGCAATGTATAGGGAAGATAGTGATGTATTGCAGAGTATGGAGAGGACAGGGATGTAGAGCAGTGTATAGAGAGGAAAGGGATGTAGTGCAGTGTATAGAGAGGACAGGGATGTAGAGCAGTGTATAGAGAGGACAGGGATGTATTGTAGAGTATGGAGAGGACAGGGATGTAGAGCAGTGTATAGAGAGGACAGGGATGTAGTGCAATGTATAGGGAAGATAGTGATGTATTGCAGAGTATGGAGAGGACAGGGATGTAGAGCAGTGTATAGAGAGGACAGGGATTTAGTGCAGTGTATAGAGAGGACAGGGATGTATTGCAATCTACAGAGAGTTCAGGGATGGAGTTCTGTGATGTAGTGGAGTGTATAGAGAGTACAGGGATGTATTGCAATGTATAGAGAGTACAGGGATGTATTGCAGTATACAGAGAGGTCAGGGATGCATTGCAGAGTATGGAGTGGACAAGGATGTAGTTTTTTCTTGTGGCGCCAGGGCTGGTTTAAGGGCCACAAAGGCCTAGGGCGGAGAATGATCCAGGGCCTATTGTGAGAAGCAGTGGAGGTGTGGTGTGTGTGTGTGTGTGTGTGTGTGTGTGTGTGTGTGTGTGTGTGTGTGTGTGTGTGTGGCTAGTGTCATTTGGGCTTGTTCAACCCATAAACTATCAGCTCCACTGTATCTCTAAGGGGCCAATTTATCAACGAGTGATAAAACTCTCTGTGAATGATAAATCTTGTTGCGTATGATAAATGGTGCTCCAGCCAATCTGATTCAACTTTCATTTTTCAAACACATCACAATTAGTAGCTGATTGTCTGGAGCACAATTTATCATACGCAGCAAGTTATATCATTCACAACGAGTTTGATCACTCGTTGAAAAAATGAGCCCCTAAATATGTAAAAGTAGAACAATTGCATCATTTTGTGAGGAATACAGAAAAAGAAGTTTAATACTTATGACTTATGGCTGATCATGTGGCCAGCTGATCATCATTATGCTGCCATAATTATGGGCCTACTTTTATGTCAAGGAATGGGACTGTAGCTCCATCCGCCCACTGATAATCTGGCCTGGTGTTGGCAATGTGTGTTTTTTTTCCTGTTGGGTACAATGTATGTAATATGGTAATGTGGGTAGGGCAATGTATGTTTTTTGGTTACTGTGAAGGGTGCTCCAAAAATTGTCACACAGAGTGTTAGTAGACCTGAGCCTGGCCCTGGAGATGAGGATTGTAGATTGCAGGGCAGATTGTGATAGCGTGTATGTATGAATCTACTGTACATGTTCATCTGGACTATCCATCAGAGGCGTCACTGGTAAACGTGACACCCAATGCGGGAGGTCCGCGTGCACAACCAAAATGGGGGCGTGGTCTTATAGATAAGGGGGTGGCTTCATGAATGGGGGGCGTGGCTTTGTTGCCCGGACCCCTGTTTCATCTCTTAGATGCGGGCTGCATTCGGGGACCAGTGTAAGTGAAGTGCCGGCTCCTGCACAGTGACAGAAGCAGGGTGCAGTATGTAATGTCACAGTGCTGCACCCTGCTTCTGTCACTGAAGAGCAGTCAGCACTTTGGTGTCACTCTTCAGCATGTGACACCTGGGTGCGGGCCGCACCCCCCGCCCCCCTGTTGTGACACCACTGCTATCAATCCTAGGTGTAACTGTAAGAACAATTGCATCAAATATGATTGTAAGAGTGTGTACCTATTTTAAGTAAGGAATATGAATTTTAACAGATAGCTGATATTCTGTATAGCTGCCTTCCTCTTCTGTGATACTGCTTAATTCTGCTATTTACAATTACCCCACTCATTCTAATCTTACTTCTCTCATCTTAATATATAAAAACAAATATCCATTCCTGACTGACTGACTCATCAACGCTCAGTCCAAACCCATGGACCTAGAAACATGAATTTCGGGGAGTATTTCCATGACGTAAACACACATTAAGCAGAGATTTGTTTTAAATTTGACCTCTTGGGGGGTGAAAAGATATGAAATGTGTTTTTACGAATTCCTCAATATCTCTTAGGCTAGGTGAGATATTAGCTTGGTTTTGGCTTACAAAGGTTTTCCACACGATACCTAAAACTTAATTCAGGATTTTGTCCTAATCAACCACAAAAGGGGGAAATCTGGAATCGAGGATGCCATACCGTCATTAATTACAGTCTTCTTCAGTCATTCAAAGGGGCAGAAATGCAGTCTGAGGACTCGGTGGTGCAAATGGATGACGCGGTCCACTACCCCGTCGAGTTCCTCAACACCCTTAATCTCCCACCACTCATGCTTCACCTCAAAGTGGCGGTTCCATGAAGTTGCTGTGGAACCACAACATGCCTAATCTCTGCAATGGCACCAGGCTGCGAGTGATGGCACTCCACAGGAACGTCATGGAGGCCACAGTGTTCACTGGCTGTGCTTGGGAGGATTTGGTGTTCATACATCGCATACCACTCATACTATCAGAGTACTCCTTCAAGTTCAAGATGCTGCAGTTCCCCCTAAAGGTCTGCTTTACAATGACCATCAAGTCCATGGGGCAGTCGCCGAAGGTGGCAGTGATTGACTGGAGGGAGGACTGCTTCTCACATGGGCAGTTCTACATGGCCTGCTCCAGAGTGAGCTCACCCAGTTGTCTAGTGATCCCAGCACCTGAGGGGGGAAACCACCAATGTGGTTTACAAAGAGATCCTTAAGTACAGAAAAAAAGGTTTACATATGTCTTATAACCCACCTTCAATTAATTCATATTACAAAATGTTTAAATATCTTTATTTACTCTTGACACTACATCGCCCCTGTACCCCAGAAGCATAAAATAAACTAAGCATAAAAGTTAAGATGGGATGAAGGAAATAGAAACAGTAAATATTGAAGGTCTACCTTGGTGAAACTGGGCACATTAGCTAGCACAAAAATAGATCTTATTACCTCTGAACACAGTAATCCACCCATATTACCTCCACCAAGGAATAGAATGTAGCTTTGGGGAACCAGGGAAACTAAGGCTGGGTACACACCTGAGCAACCACCAACTGACCCGCCAACCAAGCTGCTGATTTGGTGAGTATGAGAAGTTCGAATTGATCTCTGAAGGGGAAGGGGAGTAAGTGTACGAGGGGGGAGGCAACCTAGTACATTTGAAGAGGAAGATGAACCAGATAACAGCACTGAGGCCAGAATAGGTTAGAGTAGACCTATCTGGAGATGACCATTGAGTGGATGAAGGTCTTTGTAGTCTCCAGGGTGAGCAAGGTTCTGATCTTGGAGATATTTCTGAGATGGAAATGGCAGGACTGTGAAAGGTTCTGAATGTGTGGTTTAAAGAAAGTCAAAGATAACTCCAGGACAGCACACTCTGTAAGACCTCTCTACATAAAGAACCAAAACACAAGATTGGGGCAAGAACTCAGTCAGCAACTTCAATCAAGTGAATGTTTTGTATTCAAGTAACTTGGCCACATAAAGGTCATCTGCAAAATTTGGAAAGGTATTCAGTAGGATTTCCCGACAGTCGGAATCACGGTGGTTGAAATCACGATGCCGGAATCACGACAGTCAAAATCTCGACATACTGTAGAGCGCAGCGTGTTCCCTTGCGGGCTCGCTACACTCACCACGCTTCAAGCTCAGTGCCGAGCTTCGCTCGCTACACTATTATATTCCCCCTCAGGTGGTGGCGTGGACCACCACCCTAGTGGGAATACTGGGCAGGGGTCAGGATTTGACAGCTGTCATTTTGACTGTTGTCAGGATTCCGGCGGCGGTCTTTTGCTGGGATCTCGACTGTCGGGAAATAAACTGAATCCTTTGGAAAGCTAGGATCAATCAGCTGCAGAAGTAAAATGATGTCAAAGTATCTCTAGTATGATTAAACAGGAAGGCAAGAGTGCAGATATTGAAGCTGCTTTTAACACAAGTCTGTATTGGTTTGTCATCAAAGTATGCACAGTGTATTGATGTTGTAGTCACAAGTTACGGAAAAAGTTATAGCTAATGGCCAGTATAAGATCAAAAAAAGAATACAGGAAGATTTCCTTCACAAATCAGTCTATCCTAATTTACTAGAATGATATCAGTGAATAATGTACAACTGGCAACCTGTTCTCATGGAAAAATCTCACAAAGCAAGACAGATGTGACACTCAAGGATGACAGCTGCATTATCTCAAAGGGAAAAAACAACGATGAACATATAAACTGCATCTATATGATGCACAGTGTTTGCATAATATTGTGTTTCCCTGGCAGATATCACAAAAAGTAAACATGAAATAGGATTTGAATAAGTTATCTAATTGAAAAAAAAAATATATATATATATATATATATATATATATATATATATATATAATTTCTTTAATTTTTTTTGTTTTCCTAGTAAAGTAAACCACAAATATGTTTGAGCTTAAAATATTATATAGCAAAGTTAACAATAATCACAAACATCACAACAATCTGAATTCAATATTATTATACCAGACTGGGATAAAAACAAACAAGTAAACAAACAAACAAATACAATGACAAATGTATGACAACAATTGACTCTGAAGCTGGGTACACAATGGGCAATAAATCAAGTGATACATCGCTAGTTGTGAGGAAATGAGAGGTCTGTGACAATTAATATAGCTATGCCTCATTTCCCATGTCAAATATGTACTTTTTATACCCATATCCGTATACATTCAATTTGTCTGTTTGTTCATTCTCCATAACATGTCCATTGCTGCTCACCCAATATTGGGGGTAATTCAGACCTGATCGTAGCAGCAATTTTGTTAGCAGATGGGCAAAACCATGTGTACTGCAGGGGAGGGGATGCAGATATAACATGTGCAGAGAGAGTTAGGTATGGGTGTGGTGTGTTCAAACTGAAATCTAAATTGCAGTGTAAAAATAAAGCAGCCAGTATTTACCCTGCATAAAAACAAAATAACCCACCCAAATCTAACTCTCTCTGCACATATTATATCTGCCTCCCCTCCCCTGCAGTGCACATGGTTTTGCCCATCTGCTAACAAAATTGCTGCTACGATCAGGTCTGAATTAGGCCCATTGTGTTTAAATCAATCGTAATACAGGTTGAGTCTCCCTTATCCAAAATGCTTGGGACCAGAGGTATTTTGGATATGGGATTTTTCCGTATTTTGGAATAATTGCATACCATAATGAGATATCATGGTGATGGGACCTAAATCTAAGCACAGAATGCATTTATGTTACATATACACCTTATACACACAGCCAGAAGGTAATTTTAGACAATATTTTTTTATAACTTTGTGCATTAAACAAAGTGTGTGTACATTTACACAATTCATTTATGTTTCATATACACCTTATACACACAGCCTGAAGGTCATTTAATACAATATTTTTAATAACTTTGTGTATTAAACAAACTTTGTGTACATTGAGCCATCAAAAAACAAAGGTTTCACTATCTCACTCTCACTCAAAAAAGTCCGTATTTCGGAATATTCCGTATTTCGGAATATTTGGATATGGGATACTCAACCTGTATTGTTAATATATGCAATTGTGTTATGTTATCTGTTAACCTTTAGATAATGTATTCATGTTAGACCTAGTTTCCTATTATTTACTAACACCACAGTGGACATTCAGAGGGTGAGTCATATAAGGTACCATTGTCCCTTTTTGTTTACTCCCTATTGTCCAACAGTGAGCTGACCAGACAGGGTGGCTCACTTACAGATGTAATCACCTTGATTAGAATATGTATTGTATTCTAATGCTGTAAGATCCTAAGACAAATAAATCAAACACACCCCTGCAATATGAAGCTTCTGGGGCTTTAAGAAGGGGTGTGGATCCTTAGATTGACAGTGTCTAGATCGACAATGTTGAAGTCGACCACTATAGGTCGACAGTCACTAGGTCGACAGGGTTGGAAGTTTGACAGGGTTTCTAGGTCGACATGTGCTAGGTCGACAGGTCAAAAGGTCGACATGAGTTTTTTTTCTTCGTAGAGTGACCGGGAACCCCAATTAGTGCACCGTGTCCCCTCGCATGGCTCGCTTTGCTCACCATGCTTCGGGCAAGTTTCCTTGCTTCGCTCGGCACAGATTACCGTTCCAGTCGTAGTCCACGTGGATCGTTAAGTATGAAAAAGTAAAAAACCCCAAAAAACTCATGTCGACCGTTTGACCTGTCGACCTGGCACATGTCGACCTAGAAACTAGAGATGAGCGGGTTCGGTTTCTCTGAATCCGAACCCGCCAGAACTTCATGTTTTTTTTCACGGGTCCGAGCGACTCGGATCTTCTCGCCTTGCTCGGTTAACCCGAGCGCGCCCGAACGTCATCATGACGCTGTCGGATTCTCGCGAGGCTCGGATTCTATCGCGAGACTCGGATTCTATATACGGAGCCGCGCGTCGCCGCCATTTTCACACGTGCATTGAGATTGATAGGGAGAGGACGTGGCTGGCGTCCTCTCCGTTTAGACACTTGATTTACTAATTTTGGGGAGCATTAGGAGTACTCAGTAGTGTACAGTGCAGAGTTTTGCTGATAGTGACCAGTGACCACCACTTTTATTTATAATCCGTTCTCTGCCTGAAAAAAGCGATACACAGCACACAGTGACTCAGTCACATACATACCATATCTGTGTGCACTGCTCAGGCTCAGGCCAGTGTGCTGCATCATCTATATATATTATATATCTGTCTGACTGCTCAGCTCACACAGCTTATAATTGTGGGGGAGACTGGGGAGCACTACTGCAGTGCCAGTTATAGGTTATAGCAGGAGCCAGGAGTACATAATATTATATTAAAATTAAACAGTGCACACTTTTGCTGCAGGAGTGCCACTGCCAGTGTGACTAGTGACCAGTGACCTGACCACCAGTATATAATATTAGTAGTATACTATCTCTTTATCAACCAGTCTATATTAGCAGCAGACACAGTACAGTGCGGTAGTTCACGGCTGTGGCTACCTCTGTGTCGGCACTCGGCAGCCCGTCCATAATTGTATATACCAGTGACCTAACCGTGGTTTTTTTTTCTTTCTTTATACATACATACTAGTTACGAGTATACTATCTCTTTATCAACCAGTCTATATATTAGCAGCAGACACAGTACAGTGCGGTAGTTCACGGCTGTGGCTACCTCTGTGTCGGCACTCGGCAGCCCGTCCATAATTGTATATACCAGTGACCTAACCGTGGTTTTTTTTTCTTTCTTTATACATACATACTAGTTACGAGTATACTATCTCTTTATCAACCAGTCTATATATTAGCAGCAGACACAGTACAGTGCGGTAGTTCACGGCTGTGGCTACCTCTGTGTCGGCACTCGGCAGCCCGTCCATAATTGTATATACCACCTAACCGTGGTTTTTTTTTCTTTCTTTATACATACATACTAGTTACGAGTATACTATCTCTTTATCAACCAGTCTATATATTAGCAGCAGACACAGTACAGTGCGGTAGTTCACGGCTGTGGCTACCTCTGTGTCGGCACTCGGCAGCCCGTCCATAATTGTATATACCACCTAACCGTGGTTTTTTTTTCTTTCTTTATACATACATACTAGTTACGAGTATACTATCTCTTTATCAACCAGTCTATATATTAGCAGCAGACACAGTACAGTGCGGTAGTTCACGGCTGTGGCTACCTCTGTGTCGGCACTCGGCAGCCCGTCCATAATTGTATATACCACCTAACCGTGGTTTTTTTTTTCTTTCTTTATACATACATACTAGTTACGAGTATACTATCTCTTTATCAACCAGTCTATATATTAGCAGCAGACACAGTACAGTGCGGTAGTTCACGGCTGTGGCTACCTCTGTGTCGGCACTCGGCAGCCCGTCCATAATTGTATATACCACCTAACCGTGGTTTTTTTTTCTTTCTTTATACATACATACTAGTTACGAGTATACTATCTCTTTATCAACCAGTCTATATATTAGCAGCAGACACAGTACAGTGCGGTAGTTCACGGCTGTGGCTACCTCTGTGTCGGCACTCGGCAGCCCGTCCATAATTGTATATACCACCTAACCGTGGTTTTTTTTTCTTTCTTTATACATACATACTAGTTACGAGTATACTATCTCTTTATCAACCAGTCTATATATTAGCAGCAGACACAGTACAGTGCGGTAGTTCACGGCTGTGGCTACCTCTGTGTCGGCACTCGGCAGCCCGTCCATAATTGTATATACCACCTAACCGTGGTTTTTTTTTCTTTCTTTATACATACATACTAGTTACGAGTATACTATCTCTTTATCAACCAGTCTATATATTAGCAGCAGACACAGTACAGTGCGGTAGTTCACGGCTGTGGCTACCTCTGTGTCGGCACTCGGCAGCCCGTCCATAATTGTATATACCACCTAACCGTGGTTTTTTTTTCTTTCTTTATACATACATACTAGTTACGAGTATACTATCTCTTTATCAACCAGTCTATATATTAGCAGCAGACACAGTACAGTGCGGTAGTTCACGGCTGTGGCTACCTCTGTGTCGGCACTCGGCAGCCCGTCCATAATTGTATATACCACCTAACCGTGGTTTTTTTTTCTTTCTTTATACATACATACTAGTTACGAGTATACTATCTCTTTATCAACCAGTCTATATATTAGCAGCAGACACAGTACAGTGCGGTAGTTCACGGCTGTGGCTACCTCTGTGTCGGCACTCGGCAGCCCGTCCATAATTGTATACTAGTATCCAATCCATCCATCTCCATTGTTTACCTGAGGTGCCTTTTAGTTGTGCCTATTAAAATATGGAGAACAAAAATGTTGAGGTTCCAAAATTAGGGAAAGATCAAGATCCACTTCCACCTCGTGCTGAAGCTGCTGCCACTAGTCATGGCCGAGACGATGAAATGCCAGCAACGTCGTCTGCCAAGGCCGATGCCCAATGGCATAGTACAGAGCATGTCAAAACCAAAACACCAAATATCAGTAAAAAAAGGACTCCAAAACCTAAAATAAAATTGTCGGAGGAGAAGCGTAAACTTGCCAATATGCCATTTACCACACGGAGTGGCAAGGAACGGCTGAGGCCCTGGCCTATGTTCATGGCTAGTGGTTCAGCTTCACATGAGGATGGAAGCACTCAGCCTCTCGCTAGAAAACTGAAAAGACTCAAGCTGGCAAAAGCACCGCAAAGAACTGTGCGTTCTTTGAAATCCCAAATCCACAAGGAGAGTCCAATTGTGTCGGTTGCGATGCCTGACCTTCCCAACACTGGACGTGAAGAGCATGCGCCTTCCACCATTTGCACGCCCCCTGCAAGTGCTGGAAGGAGCACCCGCAGTCCAGTTCCTGATAGTCAGATTGAAGATGTCAGTGTTGAAGTACACCAGGATGAGGAGGATATGGGTGTTGCTGGCGCTGGGGAGGAAATTGACCAGGAGGATTCTGATGGTGAGGTGGTTTGTTTAAGTCAGGCACCCGGGGAGACACCTGTTGTCCGTGGGAGGAATATGGCCGTTGACATGCCAGGTGAAAATACCAAAAAAATCAGCTCTTCGGTGTGGAGGTATTTCACCAGAAATGCGGACAACAGGTGTCAAGCCGTGTGTTCCCTTTGTCAAGCTGTAATAAGTAGGGGTAAGGACGTTAACCACCTCGGAACATCCTCCCTTATACGTCACCTGCAGCGCATTCATAATAAGTCAGTGACAAGTTCAAAAACTTTGGGTGACAGCGGAAGCAGTCCACTGACCAGTAAATCCCTTCCTCTTGTAACCAAGCTCACGCAAACCACCCCACCAACTCCCTCAGTGTCAATTTCCTCCTTCCCCAGGAATGCCAATAGTCCTGCAGGCCATGTCACTGGCAAGTCTGACGAGTCCTCTCCTGCCTGGGATTCCTCCGATGCATCCTTGCGTGTAACGCCTACTGCTGCTGGCGCTGCTGTTGTTGCCGCTGGGAGTCGATGGTCATCCCAGAGGGGAAGTCGTAAGCCCACTTGTACTACTTCCAGTAAGCAATTGACTGTTCAACAGTCCTTTGCGAGGAAGATGAAATATCACAGCAGTCATCCTACTGCAAAGCGGATAACTGAGTCCTTGACAACTATGTTGGTGTTAGACGTGCGTCCGGTATCCGCCGTTAGTTCACAGGGAACTAGACAATTTATTGAGTCAGTGTGCCCCCGTTACCAAATACCATCTAGGTTCCACTTCTCTAGGCAGGCGATACCGAGAATGTACACGGACGTCAGAAAAAGACTCACCAGTCTCCTAAAAAATGCAGTTGTACCCAATGTCCACTTAACCACGGACATGTGGACAAGTGGAGCAGGGCAGGGTCAGGACTATATGACTGTGACAGCCCACTGGGTAGATGTATGGACTCCCGCCGCAAGAACAGCAGCGGCGGCACCAGTAGCAGCATCTCGCAAACGCCAACTCTTTCCTAGGCAGGCTACGCTTTGTATCACCGCTTTCCAGAATACGCACACAGCTGAAAACCTCTTACGGCAACTGAGGAAGATCATCGCGGAATGGCTTACCCCAATTGGACTCTCCTGTGGATTTGTGGCATCGGACAACGCCAGCAATATTGTGTGTGCATTAAATATGGGCAAATTCCAGCACGTCCCATGTTTTGCACATACCTTGAATTTGGTGGTGCAGAATTTTTTAAAAAACGACAGGGGCGTGCAAGAGATGCTGTCGGTGGCCAGAAAAATTGCGGGACACTTTCGGCGTACAGGCACCACGTACAGAAGACTGGAGCACCACCAAAAACTACTGAACCTGCCCTGCCATCATCTGAAGCAAGAAGTGGTAACGAGGTGGAATTCAACCCTCTATATGCTTCAGAGGTTGGAGGAGCAGCAAAAGGCCATTCAAGCCTATACAATTGAGCACGATATAGGAGATGGAATGCACCTGTCTCAAGTGCAGTGGAGAATGATTTCAACGTTGTGCAAGGTTCTGATGCCCTTTGAACTTGCCACACGTGAAGTCAGTTCAGACACTGCCAGCCTGAGTCAGGTCATTCCCCTCATCAGGCTTTTGCAGAAGAAGCTGGAGGCATTGAAGAAGGAGCTAAAAGGGAGCGATTCCGCTAGGCATGTGGGACTTGTGGATGCAGCCCTTAATTCGCTTAACAAGGATTAACGGGTGGTCAATCTGTTGAAATCAGAGCACTACATTTTGGCCACCGTGCTCAATCCTAGATTTAAAGCCTACCTTGGATCTCTCTTTCCGGCAGACACAGGTCTGCTGGGGTTGAAAGACCTGCTGGTGACAAAATTGTCAAGTCAAGCGGAACGCGACCTGTCAACATCTCCTCCTTCACATTCTCCCGCAACTGGGGGTGCGAGGAAAAGGCTCAGAATTCCGAGCCCACCCGCTGGCGGTGATGCAGGGCAGTCTGGAGCGACTGCTGATGCTGACATCTGGTCCGGACTGAAGGACCTGACAACGATTACGGACATGTCGTCTACTGTCACTGCATATGATTCTCTCAACATTGATAGAATGGTGGAGGATTATATGAGTGACCGCATCCAAGTAGGCACGTCACACAGTCCGTACTTATACTGGCAGGAAAAAGAGGCAATTTGGAGGCCCTTGCACAAACTGGCTTTATTCTACCTAAGTTGCCCTCCCACAAGTGTGTACTCCGAAAGAGTGTTTAGTGCCGCCGCTCACCTTGTCAGCAATCGGCGTACGAGGTTACATCCAGAAAATGTGGAGAAGATGATGTTCATTAAAATGAATTATAATCAATTCCTCCGCGGAGACATTGACCAGCAGCAATTGCCTCCACAAAGTACACAGGGAGCTGAGATGGTGGATTCCAGTGGGGACGAATTGATAATCTGTGAGGAGGGGGATGTACACGGTGATATATCGGAGGGTGAAGATGAGGTGGACATCTTGCCTCTGTAGAGCCAGTTTGTGCAAGGAGAGATTAATTGCTTCTTTTTTGGGGGGGGGTCCAAACCAACCCGTCATATCAGTCACAGTCGTGTGGCAGACCCTGTCACTGAAATGATGGGTTGGTTAAAGTGTGCATGTCCTGTTTTGTTTAGACAACATAAGGGTGGGTGGGAGGGCCCAAGGACAATTCCATCTTGCACCTCTTTTTTCTTTTCTTTTTCTTTGCATCATGTGCTGATTGGGGAGGGTTTTTTGGAAGGGACATCCTGCGTGACACTGCAGTGCCACTCCTAGATGGGCCCGGTGTTTGTGTCGGCCACTAGGGTCGCTAATCTTACTCACACAGCTACCTCATTGCGCCTCTTTTTTTCTTTGCGTCATGTGCTGTTTGGGGAGGGTTTTTTGGAAGGGACATCCTGCGTGACACTGCAGTGCCACTCCTAGATGTGCCCGGTGTTTGTGTCGGCCACTAGGGTCGCTAATCTTACTCACACAGCTACCTCATTGCGCCTCTTTTTTTCTTTGCGTCATGTGCTGTTTGGGGAGGGTTTTTTGGAAGGGACATCCTGCGTGACACTGCAGTGCCACTCCTAGATGGGCCCGGTGTTTGTGTCGGCCACTAGGGTCGCTAATCTTACTCACACAGCTACCTCATTGCGCCTCTTTTTTTCTTTGCGTCATGTGCTGTTTGGGGAGGGTTTTTTGGAAGGGACATCCTGCGTGACACTGCAGTGCCACTCCTAGATGTGCCCGGTGTTTGTGTCGGCCACTAGGGTCGCTAATCTTACTCACACAGCTACCTCATTGCGCCTCTTTTTTTCTTTGCGTCATGTGCTGTTTGGGGAGGGTTTTTTGGAAGGGACATCCTGCGTGACACTGCAGTGCCACTCCTAGATGGGCCCGGTGTTTGTGTCGGCCACTAGGGTCGCTAATCTTACTCACACAGCTACCTCATTGCGCCTCTTTTTTTCTTTGCGTCATGTGCTGTTTGGGGAGGGTTTTTTGGAAGGGACATCCTGCGTGACACTGCAGTGCCACTCCTAGATGGGCCCGGTGTTTGTGTCGGCCACTAGGGTCGCTAATCTTACTCACACAGTCAGCTACCTCATTGCGCCTCTTTTTTTCTTTGCGTCATGTGCTGTTTGGGGAGGGTTTTTTGGAAGGGCCATCCTGCGTGACACTGCAGTGCCACTCCTAGATGGGCCCGGTGTTTGTGTCGGCCACTAGGGTCGCTAATCTTACTCACACAGCTACCTCATTGCGCCTCTTTTTTTCTTTGCGTCATGTGCTGTTTGGGGAGGGTTTTTTGGAAGGGACATCCTGCGTGACACTGCAGTGCCACTCCTAGATGGGCCCGGTGTTTGTGTCGGCCACTAGGGTCGCTAATCTTACTCACACAGCTACCTCATTGCGCCTCTTTTTTTCTTTGCGTCATGTGCTGTTTGGGGAGGGTTTTTTGGAAGGGACATCCTGCGTGACACTGCAGTGCCACTCCTAGATGGGCCCGGTGTTTGTGTCGGCCACTAGGGTCGCTTATCTTACTCACACAGCGACCTCGGTGCAAATTTTAGGACTAAAAATAATATTGTGAGGTGTGAGGTATTCAGAATAGACTGAAAATGAGTGTAAATTATGGTTTTTGAGGTTAATAATACTTTGGGATCAAAATGACCCCCAAATTCTATGATTTAAGCTGTTTTTTAGTGTTTTTGGAAAAAAACACCCGAATCCAAAACACACCCGAATCCGACAAAAATAATTCGGTGAGGTTTTGCCAAAACGCGTTCGAACCCAAAACACGGCCGCGGAACCGAACCCAAAACCAAAACACAAAACCCGAAAAATTTCAGGCGCTCATCTCTACTAGAAACCCTATCGATCTTCCAACCCTGTCGACCTAGTGACTGTCGACCTATAGTGGTCGACCTAAACATTGTCGACCTAGACAGTGTCGATCTTCAGACCGGATCTCATAAGAAGAGCTACCCAGAGAGCTGAAGAGAGATTCTCTGCTCCTTGACTAAGAAGTAATTTTCTGTCAGGAGTCTGTGGTGGGAATTGTCGTGTGGAATTGGATTACAGAGGTGTGCTGAACTGTTTATAACCCATTCTGTTCAATAAACCACCGTTGGTTTTTCATCTACCACCGTGCCTGAGTGATTTGGAACCCGGAATCTTCACACTAGTGGATTGAAAACTGTGTACCCAGCTTTAGAGTTGTTGTTAAATATCTTGCTATATCGCCCATCTGCTGTGCTACACAGACATATCACTGTGCAGCACAGCAAATGGGCGATCATTTCTACAGATTTATCAGTGTATCTGGCTGTGTGTACAGGCGGCCGATACTCTTGCTGCGGTGACTGAAGTATAAGCTGAGCGGGTAAATTCAAATGCAACCCAGCTGTGACATCAGGACGACACATGAAGTGGCAAGTGTATATGCTTACCTAGATATGTTGCGACAGTGGATTCGTTGATGCGTCGGTACAGTGTGTACCCAGCTTTAGACAATGAAAATACTGAACACTGTTACCAATATATACTTTACATTAACATAGTGTGGGATAACATTAGAGGAAGATTAATAATTATTTGGGTCTATGTTCCCAATGTGAGATTTAAAATTAGAGCTAGTGAAAGTAGCACAATTTGTTGACACTCGACCAACATTAAGTTCAAAAGTCTTTTTAACATGTTTTTTTTTTTGGGGGGGGGGGGTATTTTGGGGCAGATGTACTAAGCCTTAGAGAGTGATAAACTGGCGAGAGTTAAACTACCAACCAACCAGCTCCTGTCATTTTTCAATCCCAGCCTGTAACATAGCAGTTATGAGCTGATTGGCTGGTACTTTATCTTTTTCCACTTTATCACTCTCCAAGGCTTATATGTTGGTGAGAACTGTAGTTCCATGTTGGAGATATGGATGTAAGTTTGATGCAGCTTTGGGAACGGGTTTAGTATGATTTGCTGATAGACGGGATGCCAGCTGTCAGTATACCGACAGCGGCATCCCGACCATCATAATCCCAAAAGCCCCACATTCAGACCCCAAACCCTCACATTTTCCTTACCCTAACTCAAGCCCTCCCTTCTGGGTACCTAACCCTAACCCTCCCTGGTTGTGCCTAACAATAGCCGTCCCCAGTGGTGCCTAACCCTAACCCTCCCTTCCCTGCTGCCTAAACCTAACCCTCCCCTAAATCTACTGCTCGCCGGTATCCCAGCCGTCCGGAAGCTAACTGCTTCTCTTGGGAACGGGTAGTGGGTGTTAGTGTAGGGTAATTTCAATAACATGGTGTTGTTGTTAGTGTATAATCAACCTCTGATTTATTGCATGAAGAATGTTTAATTGTACACTAAATAGCTATGTTGCAGGAACAAGTCAGTGATGAGGTTCTTACTGAATAGGGAGGAAGGAGTTTGCTGCTGCTGTTATTTTAGCTGTTTTTCTGCATTTATCTGCATACTAGTGATCAGGGTCGAGACTGTCGAGACTGGCATTTTTAACCTACGCCGGAATCTCAACAATGATCAGATGTCGGCGCCGGCATACCGAATAGGATCACAATGCTGACAGCCGCCATCCCGGTCGAGTGACTGCCGAGATGTCGTAAAATTGCTGATATATCACAGACTGCTCAGCACACATTTCTCCCCGCGCTCAGCACAGCGCGATGTGCTGAGCAAGGGGCCGGACGGACACAGTGGGCTGCTTATTTCACCCAGCGGTGAAATGAGCGACCTGCTAGATTGTGCCTGCATGTAGGCCAATCTAGCACCGGCGATAATGTTGCGTGGGACCGCGCATCGCTGTCGCCGGCACCCTACACACAGAGCGATGTTCAGCTAATTTCTAAGCAATCTAGTCAGATTGCTTAGAAATTAGCTGTATATCGCTCTGTGTGTACCCCCCTTAAAAGTACCACCACATCATACATAGGGCAAAGCTCATATAGCATATTTGCCTAGAAAAAAACAGTGACTGAAGGTCAAGAATACAGAAGACATTGATATTATCTCCCACACATGCAAATAAAATTCTAAGGGCATAAGAAAACATTTATTTCTATCACAAATATCTGTATAATACAAATGTCATTTTTTTCCCATTAGTTTCTAATGAAAAATGGACAGTTATGTAAAACAATGGGTACAATAAAAAGCATACCCTGGATCAGGGGTGCACTATTCTTATGGCTTCAGAGTAGTTGATTTATGTAATAATTAAATGTATTATTATTATTATTATTATTATTATTAATAATAATAATAATAATAATAATAATAAGAATTATTATTATTATTATTATTATAGTTTCAAATGCTAAGATGCCTTCGTTTATGCTGGCCAAGGGTAACACAACGCTAAAGCCAATCCAGGTAGTTTGTAACATACTATAGATGAGAAAACACATTACATGAATCACACAAATGAGAGATGAAGAAGATGAATGAGGTGAGATCAGAACTAGCATTTAGGATGTTTTCCTCACCTCTCCCTTTCAGGCTGCCTTAGATCATTGTTACTTTTGTGTGCGTGCAGCAGAGTACAAAGAAAAAACTAGAAATACCAGTTATTTCCCAATGACCTGAGCATTTAGTTTATGTAAAGCCTTGGGTTATAGTAAGTCTTGCACGCAATTCTTTATTGTACATGCTGCTGGTAAATATCCAGAAGAAGGTGAATTGGAATTAAGCACGTTTTATGTGTTTTCCTGTTTGCTGCTTTGGGACATGTGTAACTGAAATGTCAAATGTATGTAAGATTGGCTTGAAGGCTTTTTACTTTGTTGGAGCCCTGTTATAATAGTGATGACCATTGGAGGTCACTATTTAGTAAAGTTGTAATTCAGGAAGACATTTGTCTGAATGGTCAGGTGTATTCGTGTTCTGTCAATATGAAGAGGGCATATTTGTAAGACTTCAGATTAATTCCCAATTATGTGGGTATTAATGTAGATGCCTACATTAATACCCACATCATTTTGACATGTGGGGTCTTTACTTAAGCTTTATTTATATATATCACCAACATATTCTGCAGAGATTCACAATTGGCAATCAAACACATCTGGGTATAGCCATAACAGACATGGGGAGATGTATCAAATCTTGGAGAGATTTGTACCAGCCAACAAGCTTCTCACTGCCATGTTATAGATTGTGTTTGAAAAATGTAATAGCTGATTGGTTGGTACATTATTTCTTTCCACTTTCCACAATGTATCAAACCTTCTAATGTGCAGTCCATCCAAAGCGCTACACTTTACCGGCTGATGTATCAAACAGTGAAAAGAGTGGAAATGGTGATCATAACATCCAATCAACATCTACCTATCATTTGATAAATGCTTCCTCAAATCTGATTGGTTGCTATGGGCAACTTCTCCACCTGTATTAGAAGGTTTGATACATTCCTTTGACATTAATCAATGATAATGATAATCTTTAGACTGAACACATTTCATGAGTCATTTTCTGAGCACACAATGACACAATGAGGCTCATTCAGGTGCAGATGTTCTTGCTGTTGCTATCTTTTTCCATATGCATTTGCGATTATATGCTAATAAGGGCAGAAGCTAACTTTAGCATAGGGACGCCCACTGCTAGTGCATCTTTTCCGTCTGACGGTGTACAATTGCTGATATATCGGTACCATTGTCGCAAATCGGGACATGTCAGATAGTCTTGAATGCCTCTGAGCAGTGGCGGATTTAGACCCCATGGGGCCATAAGCAATACACTGATTGTGCCCCCCTACCAATTGTAGCTGACAGGTACCTGCTCATTATGCCTCCCCCAGTCAGTGTATGCTCCCCAATCCGCCCCCCCCCCCCCTCCCCCGCTGATTGTAGCAGGCGGATGGTAGTTGTACTAGTGTATAATTATTTATTACCAGTTATTTATACATACCCTCCAACATTTTTCACATAAAAAGCGGTACAAATTCGAAAAGGGGGTGTGGCCACGTCCCTTTTCCTATAACTCAATGGAAGTTTGGAGAGCCAAAAATCGGTACAGACCATAAAAAAAAAGGTACTGTACCTGCCAAAAAGGTACAGTTGGAGGGTATGTTTACATAGTGCACACATATTCTACAGCGCTTTACAGAGAACATTTGGCCATTTACATCAGTCCCTGCCCCAGTGGAGCTTACAATCTATATTTCCTACCACATGTACACATTCACGCTAGGGTTAATTTTGTTTGAACCAATTAACCTATCAGTATATTTTTGGATTGTGGGAGAAAACCCATGCAAGTACGGGGAGAATATACAAACTCCACACAGTTAGGGCTATGGTGGGAATTGAACCCATAAGCTGAGTGTTGCAAGGCAGTAATGCTAACCATTACACCATCCATGCTGCCCTTAAAATCACACTGTAGGCACTGCACACAGGCAGGTGCAGGCAACTGGCAGCTATCTAGTCACAGACAGTCTGCCAGGAGTGTTCAGCCAGTCCAGCATTCTGACATATTCAGGGGAAATAAAAAATGCCCTCCTGACTCCATGATCTTATTTGGCGAGCCCGCTGGGACCCGCCAGGCCCTTGCGGCTGCTTTGGTTGCATAGTGATAAATCCGCTACTGCACGGTGGTGAGTTTGCTTTCTTAATTGTAAGACCTCGTATAATGGAGTCACGCTAAAGGCACTGATATATAGTCAATACAGTCACTGATGGGTGCAATAATGGATATTATAAGGGATGGGAAACCTGCTAGTAGGGGATGGGGGACGTGCTACAATCAGGGGGGTGGGGCACTGATATATAATGCAGACACCCATGCTTTATAATAATTATTATTACTACACCCAATTACATTATTGTTGACTCAATTATATATGAGTGCCTCTTCCCCAGTGGCGTAACTACCATCCCTGAAACGACTGGGAGGCTTGGAGGCACAGGGCTGTGGGGGCACCGGCACTGATTGCCAGCGCCGTAATTACCTGTCTTCCGTAATGTGTAAAAAGGGGGACTTGCTGCCGTAATGTGTAAAAAGGGGGGCGCTGTCTGCCGTAATGTGTAAAAAGGGGGGCGCTGTCTGGCGTAATGTGTAAAAAGGGGGACTGGCTGCCGTAATGTGTAAAAAGGGGGACTCTGTCTGCCGTAATGTGTAAAAAGGGGGACGCTGTCTACCGTAATGTGTAAAAAGAGGGCGCTGTCTGCCGTAATGTGTAAAAAGGGGGGCGCTGTCTGGCGTAATGTGTAAAAAGGGGGACTGGCTGCCGTAATGTGTAAAAAGGGGGACTCTGTCTGCTGTAATGTGTAAAAAGGGGGACGCTGTCTACCGTAATGTGTAAAAAGAGGATGCTGTCTGCCGTACTGTGTAAAAAGGGGGACGCTGTCTGCCATAATGTGTAATAAGAGGGACGCTGTCTGCCGTAATGTGTAAAAAGGGGACGCTGCCTGCCGTAATGTGTAAAAAGGGGGACTGGCTGCCGTAATGTGTAAAAGGGGGACTCTGTCTGCCGTAATGTGTAAAAAGGGGGACGGTGTCTACCGTAATGTGTAAAAAGAGGGCGCTGTCTGCCGTAATGTGTAAAAAGGGGGGTGCTGTCTGGCGTAATGTGTAAAAAGGGGGACTGTCTGCCGTAATGTGTAAAAAGGGGGACTCTGTCTGCCGTAATGTGTAAAAAGGGGGACGCTGTCTACCATAATGTGTAAAAAGAGGACGCTGTCTGCCGTAATGTGTAAAAAGGGGGATGCTGTCTGCCATAATGTGTAATAAGAGGGACGCTGTCTGCCGTAATGTGTAAAAAGGGGACGCTGCCTGCCGTAATGTGTAAAAAGGGGGGCGCTGTCTGCCGTAATGTGTAATAAGGGGGACGCTGTCTGCCGTAATGTGTAAAAAGGGGGACGCTGTCTGCCGTAATGTATAAAAAAGGGACGCTGTCTGCCGTAATGTGTAAAAAGGGGGACACTGTCTGCCGTAATGTGTAAAAAGGGGACGCTGTCTGCCGTAATGTGTAAAAAGGGGCTCTACCTGGTATAGTGGCGCTACTGTCCAGCGTAATTTGAATAATGGAGACTACTATGCACCGTAGTATGAATTGGTATTATTTTGTGGCCACGCCCCTTCACATGAAGCCATGCCCCTATATATTTTTCGCACGCCTGCAGTGCGCACTGCCCCTATCTTGCGTGGGGGGTGCCAATGCCGTTTCTTGCACACATCGCTAAAATACCTAGTTATGGCACTGCTGATTGCTGCTGTGCTGCATGTGAGTCCAGGAAGGAGGGAGCAGCGCGCGCCTCTCCTGTGCCCCTCCTGACTCCTGTGTCTCCGGCGACGGCGTGTTTATCAAATGAAATGCCGGTTCGTGAGCCAATCAGAGCTCGCGGGCAGGCAGCCAATCATGAGCCGCAGCTGCCGGTCTGCAAGCTCTGATTGGCTCATGAACCGGCGCTTCATTTGACAGACACGCCACCAGAGACACAGGACGGACACAGGAGAGGCGTGCACTGTGCCCTCCTTCCCAGACTGTGCTCTCCTTCCCGGACAGCACAGCAGTGGTGAGTGGGGGGGGGGGGGGCATATTTGGCACTGGGGGCATATGTGTAGCTGGCACTGGGGGGGGGGGTCATATGGGACACTGGAGGAATATGTGTATCTGGCACTGGCAGGGGCATATTTGGCACTGGGGGCATATGTGGCACTGGGGGCATATTTTTATCTGCCACTATGGGGGAATATCTGACACTGGAGGCATATGTGGAACTGGGGTCACACCCCTAGTAACAAGCATAACCCCTGGTAACAAGCACAACACCCAGCTCATGAAATCCCTGCCAACAAGCATTACCCCTTAGCAACGAGCATGACACGCAGTGCATGAAACCCCTGGCAACAAATATTACCCCCTGGCAACAGACTTGACACCCAGCACATGATACCCCTAGCAACAAGCATAACACCTAGCGCATGAAACCCCTGGCAATGAGCATGACACCCTGAGCATAAAACCCCCTGTCACGTGCATGGAACCAAGAGCATGAAACCCCTGGCAATGAGCAAGTAATTTAAAGGTAATTAGAAGACTTAAGGTGGGTACACACTGGAAGATATATCTGCCGATCAATTGATCAATAGATATATCTATGGACGGATCAGGCAATGTGTTGAGCAAACACACTGCCCGATCCGTCGGGGCTGACGTCATGAACTGGGCGGGCGTGTACACACGCCCGCCCAGTTCAGCTGTCAATCACATCCGGCCGCCGCAGCATGTGTATGGGCGGTCGGCCGACCACCGTACACACACAGCGACGAGCCAATATTTTGGTAGATATATTGGCGGTCGGCTGTGCTGAGGGCCGACGCGATATGTCTGTGAACGACGGAGTTCACAGACGTATCGGCCATACACACTGGCCGACGGACCCGCGATATATCGGCCGTTCAAGAGAACGGCCGATATATCGGCCAGTGTGTACGGGCCTTATCTGTAGGGCTTAATGTGTAATGGGCATTGCGGTGTGTGGCATAATGTGTCACAGGCAATATGGTGTGTGGTATACTAAATCATGGGCATTGTGGTATATGGTATAATGTCTCAGGGGCATTGCAGTGTGTGGCATAATGTATAACGGGCATTGCGGTGTGTGACATGTGTCACAGGCATTACGGTGTGTGGTATACTATATCACGGGCATTGTAGTATGTGGTATATTGTCTCAGGGGTATTGCAGTGTGTGGCATAATGTTTAACAGGCATTGCAATGTGTGTCACAACATGTCACAGGCATGACGGTGTGTGGTATACTGTATCACAGGCAATGTATGTGCTATAATGTCTCAGGGGCATTGCAGTATGTAGCATAATGTATAATGGGCATTGCGATGCGTGGCGGGTCACAAGCATTACAGTTTGCGGCATAATGTGTCAGGGGCATTACGGTGTGTGGCATATTGTGTAATGGGCATGATTGTGTGTGGCATAATGTCTAAGGGCCATTGCAGTATTTTCTTTTCCTGTGGTAGCCAACGTCTGTGCGTGCAGGTTGCAAAACTGGGGTATAAGGTAGTCTTTTCCTGCAATGCCACTCCCCTTTAAGCAAAGCCACACCCATTTCAGCAAGGCAACGCCCCATTTTTTGCAGTGCACGCATATTCATCACTTTTCTAGTGCCAATTATGAGTGGGGGGGGGGAGGGGGGGGCGCCAGAGAATGTTTTGGCTTGTGGGAGAAAAATTTCTAGTTACGCTACTGTTTTCCCCCTATTTCTGATTGCAGCAGCCTAGTAGGTCCCCCATCCCTTATAATACCCATTATTACTGTAACAGGTAAGTAATGTGGATGTGTTGTGCAAGTGCAGGTGGACGTTGACGTACCTAGATCTCACTTGCTGGAACCCTAGGCAGAAAGGACGAGGAGCCCCAACCCCAGTTGACCCAATATACCGGTCACCACACGTTTGGACAGTGACATTAAGATTTATTATGCAGCAACACAACTGGTCACCGCTGCAAAATTATTTGGTTAAAGAGCAAGACCAGTTCCACATATAAAGAAAAATAATACATATAAAGAGATGCAATATGGTTGCAAACAGTAAGACTATGTCACCCTGTACAATCAAACAAATCAGTATACCATGTATATATACATTACTATACTGGTAACATGCAATCTTCTATTATGCTCACAATGGCCCTCATTCCGAGTTGTTCGCTCGCTAGCTGCTTTTAGCAGCCGTGCAAACGCTAAGCCGCCGCCCTTTGGGAGTGTATTTTAGCTTAGCAGAAGTGCGAATGAAAGGATCGCAGCGCTGCTGCAAAAAAAGATTGTGCAGTTTCTGAGTAGCTCCAGACCTGCTCCTAGCTTGCGATCGCTTCAGACTGTTTAGTTCCTGTTTTGACGCCACAAACACGCCCTGCGTTCGGCCAGCCACGCCTGCATTTCCCCAGGCACGCCTGCGTTTGTATGTGACACGCCTGCGATTTTCCACACACTTCCCGAAAACGGTCAGTTACCTCCCAGATACACCCACTTCCTGTCAATCACTCTGCAGCCAGTAGTGCGATTGAAAAGCGTCGCTAGACCTTCTGTGAAAACTGCATCGGCTGTTGTGAAAGTACGTTGCGCGTGCGCATTGTGCCGCATACGCATGCGCAGAAGTGCAGTTTGTTTGCCTGATCGCTGCGCAGCGACCGAAAATAGCTAGCGAACAACTCGGAATGACCACCTATAGGCGGTCTAACCCTAGTGATTACTATACTCTGCTTTTACCTAGGCACAAACTCAATTTACAGTTAACCTACAATCAGCTGATATATCACAGACAATAGCACAGTTCACAAATGCTAAAGGTCAGACAGCAAATATGCAACCTACTGTAGGTCCAGCAGTTCAGTGAAATTAAGCATGCAGGTCCTTAACAGTGCTCAGTCAATAAAGGCAGCATGAATAAGCTGATAATGTTAGTAAGAGCAGTTTCTAAGCAGAATAGAAAGGTTGAGGCAAAGCTGGCAATGTATGTAGCAGGGTTCAGTTCCAGTGCATGAGGTAAGTAATGTTCTTGCGCCCAGTCAGTCCGCACGGTGTCAGGCTCATCCACCACTGGTGCCAGCTATAAGTCTTTTGGGAGTTTGCACTGTCTCCCGAACATTAGGTAAAACGGAGTGAATCCAGTGGAGCAGTGCAGGCAAAGGTGTTTAACAAAAGCAAGCTGACAGAATTTGGCAGTAGACAGGGGAGTATCATTCACAGTTCCGCCTACAAATAAGCGCTCAAGCAGTAAGAAGTTCCACAGGGTAGCTCAGTTCTTTATTATAGAGGTTAGTGTGCAGGGAAAATGAGAGAAATGCAGTGACTCCCACAAGGATAAGTTCACTGGAATAATGTAAACAGTAGTGGAATGGCCCGACACAGTTTCTCCCTTTGGGCAAGTTTCCTGACTACAACACAACCCTGCAATAGGTCACTAGACAGAGTATCTCTTTCTCCCTCTAATGCTGCTTTATACAGTAATTGACTCATTAGTCCCTGTTAGTTGAAGTATCCCTGTTTGGGGTTTCCACTTAGCTGGGAGTCTATTCCTGAATAGGCATTAAGCTTGCTTTGCGCAGGGGTGATGCAGAATCAAAGTGACCATGATATCGGCTACAGAGAAGTCACTCTAACTGGGGGAGCCCCTACTGTTCAGTATAACTGGCCGGGATATGTGTGAGTGGCTGGCTCCTCTCCCCTGTGTCTCCCTCTCTGTGGTGCTTAAACAGAGTAACTTGGGTATGATCACTGGATGGGCTGATGGCACTGAAAGTGGTGGGGGGTATGGCTACCTGTTGGTACCTGACGGCCTGCAGCTTACCCGTTCTGGACTCTCTGCAGGCTCGCCCTGGGATCCGTTCAGCGGCGGAGAGGCTGGCTGCGGCGGTCGGGGCCCGGCTCACAGCTGCGACTTGTGGCTCAGGTCACTCTCTCGTGCCTCTGCCCCGGCGGCAATTCTCCTCAGCGTGTCACGACAACGGCAGCGGTGCTGGATTCTCCAGCTCTGTTCACTGCAGCGAGTGGTGGGCGGAAGCTCAGGGCTCTTGGACGGGTCTTTCCCCGGTAGCGACTCTCTGCGATCTCCTCCCAAGGGCTCCTCTCCCGTAGCCCATCTTCCTCTTCAGAGCACTCCTCATAGCGTCATTCTCCCTGTCACCTCAGGAGACTCCTCATCAATCACCTCAGGAGGTAATCCTACTCTTCCTGCTCTGCACCACCCAATCAGCAGCTTTGATTCCTCCTGCTTTGCAGGTCTGCACCTGGGTCCTAGCTAGTGATGTGCACCTGACATTTTTCGGGTTTTGTGTTTTGGTTTTGGATTCAGTTCCGCGGCCATGTTTTGGATTCGACGCGTTTTGGCAAAACCTCCCTGAAAATTTTTTGTCGGATTCGGGTGTGTTTTGGATTCGGGTGTTTTTTTACAAAAACCCCTCAAAAACAGCTTAAATCATAGAATTTGGGGGTCATTTTGATCCCATAGTATTATTAACCTCAATAACCATCATTTCCACTCATTTCCAGTCTATTCTCAACACCTCACACATCACAATATTATTTTTAGTCCTAAAATTATCACCAAGGTCGTTGGATGACTAAGCTAAGTGACCCAAGTGGCCGACACAAACACCTGGCCCATCTAGGAGTGGCACTGCAGTGTCAGACAGGATGGCACTTCAAAAATAGTCCCCAAACAACACATGATGCAAAGAAAAAAAGAGGTGCACCAAGGTCGCTGTAAGGCTAAGCTAAGCGACCCAAGTGGCCGACACAAACACCTGGCCTATCTAGGAGTGGCACTGCAGTATCAGACAGGATGGCACTTCAAAAAATAGTCCCCAAACAGCACATGATGCAAAGAAAAAAAGAGGTGCCCCAAGGTCGCTGGATGGCTAAGCTAAGCGACCTAAGTGGCCAACACAAACACCTGGCCCATTTTGGAGTGGCACTGCAGTGTCAGACAGGATGGCACTACAAAAAATAGTCCCCAAACAGCACATGATGCAAAGAAAAAAAGAGGTGCACCAAGGTCGCTGGATGGCTAAGCTAAGTGACCCAAGTGGCCGACACAAACACCTGGCCCATCTAGGAGTGGCACTGCAGTGTCAGACAGTATGGCAGATTTAAAAAATAGTCCCCAAACAGCACATGATGCAAAGAAAAATGAAAGAAATGATATGCCAGTAATATATCAATAGCAATGGCCTACTGTACCGTACTGCTATATATTATATACTGGTGGTCAGCAAAATTATGCACTGTCCTCCTACTATATATACTGCGCACAACTAAAATGCACCACAGGTATGGATGGATAGTATAATTGACGACACAGAGGTAGGTAGAGCAGTGGACTACTGTACCGTACTGCTATATATTATATACTGGTGGTCAGCAAAATTATGCACTGTCCTCCTACTATATATACTGCGCACAACTAAAATGCACCACAGGTATGGATGGATAGTATACTTGACGACACAGAGATAGAGCAGTGGACTATTGAACCGTACTGCTATATATATACTGGTGGTCACAGCAAAATTCTGCACTGTCCTCCTACTATATACTACAATGCACCACAGATATGGAGCGTTTTTCAGGCAGAGAACGTATAATACTGGTGGTCACTGGTCAGCAAAACTCTGCACTGTCCTCCTACTATATAATACTGGTGGTCCCCAGTCCCCACAATAAAGCACACTGAGCACAGATATTTGCAGCACACTGAGCACAGATATGGAACGTTTTTCAGGCAGAGAACGTAGATATTTTCAGCACACTGAGCACAGATATTTGCAAGCACACTGAGCACAGATATTTGCAGCACACTGAGCACAGATATTTGCAGTACACTGAACACAACTGAGAGAACGCTGCACATCCTCTCCCTATCATCTCCAATGCACGAGTGAAAATGGCGGCAACGCGTGACTCCTTATATAGAGTACGAATCTCGCGAGAATCCGACAGCGGGATGATGACGTTCGGGCGCGCTCGGGTTAACCGAGTAAGGCGGGAGGATCCGAGTCTGCCTCGGAACCGTGTAAAATGGGTGAAGTGTGGGGGGGTTCGGATTCCGAGGAACCGAACCCGCTCATCACTAGTCCTAGCGCTCCACAAGTTGCTGTCCTTTGGTTGCTGGCGTTGCATAGCACCCTTAGCAAGGAGAAGCTGTATACCCTTTCAGAAGCACTGTGCCAGCTAGTGAGAAGTGAGGGTTCCTTTTAGGGAAAATTTAGGTGTCTCACCCAGGTTGTCTCCAGTATATGGGTGATGGTACCTATATAGCCACATATATCCCCATAAATCCAAATTAATAGGATATCCATGTCAGAGTGTCACATATTCCTCCACTAAAAACATGCGCAAGATTTTCAAAGGCAAGAATTCTGAGAAACCGTTCGACAAATACACACTCAATCGTGAATGTGGCAGAGCAATATTGAGCATAAACAATATACTCAAGGTAAGTACATACTTATTACAATATATACATATATACAGAACAGCGGTTGATAAAACATTTCACAATATTTCAATTGCGGTATCTTAGAGGTTACGTACCTCTTGTACTGCGTCTGGCCTCTTAGGAACTGGGGTAAGCAATCCTTTGCCCTGATTGGATATATTACAATGCATATAATCACATTTAGTGGGTACCTCTACCCTGGGTCTTGGGGCTATTGGTTTCATGGAGCTCAGAGTTGCACTACCCATAAATAATTTGAGCTCTATGGGGTCATGAAATGGAATACCCCCTGGGGTCCCCAACCCCTGTGCCAGAGGTGAGTCTTTCTCTATTGCTGGTATATCAACGGTGCAGAGCTTCACTTGGTCACGAGGAACAGTACTCAAATGTCCATCGGGTTTTTGGATTTGGTAGGTATATAGTCCATCAGCTGGAACTGGGACAATCATGTAAGGAACATCTTCCCACATAACATCTAATTTACTGGACCGGTGATTTTTCTTTTTCCAAACTTTATCTTCGATCTTGAGAGGCACTGGCCGGGCATCAGAGTTATAGTTTTTCTCCTGACGGTGATTCACCGTTTCCATCCGTTGTTCGACCAGTTGCTGAGCAGTTTCTATCCGGTACTGATGTTCTTGCACCCAGTCAATCCGCACGGTGTCAGGCTCATACACCACTCACTGGTGCCAGCTCTAAGTCTTTTGGGAGTTTGCACTGTCTCCCGAACATTAGGTAGAACGAAGTTAATCCTGTGGAGCAGTGCTCCGTATTGTTATAGAGGTAAGTCATTTCCAGAAGAAGGTTAGGCCACTGGTTACGTTTTTCTGCTGAAAGACTTTGGAGCATTCCAATTACAGTCTGGTTGGCTCTCTCACATAGGCTTTTCCCCTGCAGGTGATAGGCCGTAGTCCACAGTTTCTTGCAACCGTAGAGAGAACAGAGTTCTTGGAACAACTGGGACTCGAACGCAACGCCTTGGTCAGTGAGAACTTTGTCAGGGTAACCGTAGGGGTGGACGAAATGCTTGAGGAACAGTTCAGCCGTTGTTTTTGCTGTCAAGTCATGTGCGGGTACCACCAACAAGAATTTGCTGTAGTGATCGGTGATGGTCAGGGCATACTGGAACCCAGCGGAGCTATGCTCAAGTTTCACATGGTCTAAAGCAACAAGTTCAAGTGGGCGAGAGCTCGATATCGGATGTAGAGGATCTTTCTGGGACCCGTCAGCTGGTCTTTTCAAATTACATATCCTGCAATCACGACACCACTTATCGATATCAGATCTCATCCCGACCCAAAAGAATCTCTGTCGGAGTACCGCCTCCATTTTCTGTGTCCCGAAGTGCCCCGACTGGCTGTGATAGGCATTAAGCAACATGTCAGCTTGCTGTCTGGGTAATACAATTTGAGAGATGGACTGGTGGGTACCGGGATCAAGGCTGGTGCGGACGACAAAGCCCTGTCGTAGGCTGATTCGGTCTCAGTGGTGTAACAGTTTTATCAGTTCCGGGTGGCAGCGGCTCCCTGGGACTTAGTTAGACAACTTTTGCTGTGGATGAGGCCCATTAGGTCTTGTAACACAGGACTTGCTTTCTGTACTTGTTGCCAGTCGAACCCAAGAAGCATTTTCGGAGATGAGGTTGGTAGTGGTGGTCACAGGATCGGAGGTAACTATCGGCTTTCTTTTCCTGGATCAATCCCTTTCCTCTTTTGCGACATCGGTGGTTGGGAGGCGAGACAAGGCATCGGCATTTCCATTGGACTTGCCACTCCGGTACGACACTGTATATCTGAAGTTGGCAAGACGTTCCATCCACCGCTGCTCCAGTGCTCCAAGACGGGCGGAAGACAAGTGCGCCAGTGGATTGTTGTCCGTGACAATCACGAAGGGTGTGGCTGTTAGATAGTTCTTGAACTTTTCGGTGACGGCCAAAATGAGGGCAAGGAGCTCCAGTTTAAAGGTGCTGTAGGTTTCGCTTTTTTTTTCAGTCTTCCTTAGACCTCGGCTGGCATACGCTATGACTTTCTCACGTCCGTCTTGTATTTGGGAGAGGACAGCTCCCAATCCCCGGTGGATGGCATCCGTATAGACCTAGAAAGGCTTCTCATATTCCGGATATGCAAGAAGTGGGGCCTCCATTAGTGCCGACTTCAACCGTTCAAAAGCATTCTGCTGCTCCTCTGCCCATGCGACCAGGGCAGTACTCCACCTCTCTTGACCCGACTTGCCTCGTAGTAACTCATGAAGTGGTGCTGCCACATTGGCGAAATTTTGGATAAAGCGTTGATAATATCCCACGAAACCAAGAAAGCTGCGTACGTCTGTCACTGTCTTGGGTACAGGCCAGTCCCACACCACCTGTATCTTTTCGGGATCAGGCTTTACCCCGTCAGAGCTAACTATGTGGCCCAGATATTGCACCCTTGGTTTCAGAAGATGGCCCTTGGAAGGCTTTAACATTAGACCACATTTGGTCAATTGAATGAAGACTTCTTCCAGATGTTTCAAGTGCTCGTCATAGGACTTCGAGAATATGATGACGTCATCAAGATACAACAGGACCATCTCAAAGTTCCTGTGCCCCAAACAGTGCTCCATAACTCGTTGGAAGGTGGCAGGAGCATTGCAAAGCACGAATGGCATGCGGTCAAACTCGAACAGACCCATGGGGGTCGTGAATGCTGTCTTTTCTCTGTCTTCTGGGGCCATTGGGATCTGCCAGTATCCGCTCATCATTTCAAAAGTTGAAAAGTACTGAGCTGTCTTAAGCGCTGTCAACGATTCCTTTATCCGGGGCAGTGGATAAGAATCTTTGTGTGTCACCGCGTTCAGTTTTCGGTAGTCGATGCAGAATCTGACGCTACCATCTTTTTTCCACTAACTGCGTGGCCCACGGACTATGGCTCTCACGTATCACACCAGCTTCCTTCATCTCATGTATCATGTTTCTCACCGGTTGGTATATGTCCGGTGGTAAAGACTTGTGTCTCTTCTTCACTGGTGGAACTAATTAGTTCCAGTAGGGATGTGATGCTGGAATCCCTCAGCCTTTCCGAAGTCTGATGGGTGCTGACAAAAGGCTTAGGCATTCCTGCACACAACCTGAAGCACGCCCTCACGCTGACTATCTGAAGTATCTGGGCCGCCGATCTGTACTTCACTCCACCATGGAGCCTCACCAGTGGTCATACTGGACTGTTCAGCCACCGCTCCCTCGGGAATCTTGGGTAGAGCCTCACCAAGGACATCTTGAAAGTCTACCAGAATTACTCTAGCCACCGGATAGTTTCAAAACAATCGGACTGGATAGCTATATGGGTTTAATATCCAGACAGGTACTTTCCCATGTGTCACTTTAGCCAGCGCGAACGGTTGCTGTCCATCAAAGTCACAGGGTTCCAGGATTGCCTCATAATCTCGCCCCCCCAGGGCCGATCCGGGATTTGCACCACACTACGTGCTCAGAATTTGGTTGTAGGATGACGTGTTCTCGGTCTGTGATTCTCACCTTTCCAACTTCTCCCCTCGTATTGGTGAATCTCTTTTGCCCTTCAAGCAACCTGACTGTCTGCTGAAGAGTCTTCCACTCCATCGGGGCCACAGACCGCATTTCCAGTTTAAGAGCCTCCACCAATGCATCTGGACAGTTCTTCAACATGTTCATCCCTAAGATGACCGGAGGTAAATATTCATTGTACGTAGTGGTAACCAGACACCCTTGTCGCTCCATGTTAGCCTTGCCGATAGTAAGGTCAGCCTCCCAATAGCCGTGGAACTTAATTCGCTGTCCATTACTGGCCAATAAGTGTAACCAGGTATTCGGTGGGCTTACTATTTCAGATTCATCCCAGTGTCTCTGAAACTCTGCAAGTTAGATCATCGTCACCTGTGAACCTGTGTCCAGAAGAGCAGCTACCTCCACGCTGTTAACTTGAATTTTGAGGTGGGGACACTTTCCGACATATCGAGGCCACCACCCTGGCTTCGATGGACCTACTGATGCATCTCCTCCCGAGGGTCGGTCCCTCGCCTCAGGGTCAGGTCGTTTAAAGATGCATTGGGACACTGCCTCTCGATGTGCCCACTCTGCTTGCATCGCCTGCATATAGGTCTTCCTTGGGCATCAAATTGATCCATGGGGCATTGCTCCAATTCACGTGGCGCATCCCACCGCTGTCGTCCTTTTCCGCCTTGAACCCGGCGCCATCCCTTGCGTTTAGCTTCAGCCTGTTCCAGCTGTATTTCTTTTATCTCTTTCATCAACTCGTGGATGACACTGGTGGGCACCCCCACTTGGACTTGATCAACTTGTAACTGCTGCATGGCGGTTCCTCTGGAGACAAAGGGTTCATCCATTGGAGTTAATTGTGAGTCTCCGTACACTTACTTCCTATAATGCTGCACCTTTTAGTTGCCCGATGACGACCTCCACTTTTTGTTCCTCATTAAGGGGGTACAGCCTGAATATAGAGCTTCATTTTTCTTTAAATTCTTTAAGAGAACTCATGCCAGTTGTTTTAGTATCTCCCAAGTGTATGGGCAGCCATGGGGCCCCGCAATAATAAGGCATCGTGATTAGTGCCGCCTGTGATGTTGCAGCTGGTGGTGACTGGCCGGGTGAAGCGGGTAGCCTCCTTCTGCCTGTAGTCGATGCGGGCGTCTGAGGTTCCTCTGGTTCTGACATCCTGAATCCTGTTCGTGGACGCCAAGTTGTAACAGGTAAGTACTGTGGATGTGTTGTGCAGGTGCAGGTGGACGTTGATGTACCTAGATTCTTTGCCTCAAATCACCTCTTGGACCAGATCTCACTTGCTGGAACCCTAGGCAGAAAGGATGAGGAACCCCAACCCCAGATTACCCAATATACCGGTCACCACACGTTTGGATGGTGACATTAGGATTTATTATGCAAGAACACAACTGGTCACCACTGCAAAATTATTTGGTTAAAGAGCAAATACAATTTCACATACTGTATAAAGAAAAATAATACATATAAAGAGATGCAATATGGTTGCAAACAGTAAGACTATGTCACCTTGTACAATCAAACAAATCAGTATACCATGTATATATACATTACTATACTGGTAACTTGCAATCTTCTATTATGCTCACAATGGGCGGTCTAACCCTAGTGATTACTATACTCTGCTTTTACCTAGGCACAAACTCAATTTATAGTTAACCTACAGTCAGCTGATATATCACAGACAATAGAAAAGGTCAGAAATGATAAAGGTCAGACAGCAAATATGCAACCTACTGTAGGCCCAGCAGTTCAGTGAAATTAAGCATGCAGGTCCTTAACAGTGCTCAGTCAATAAAGGCAGCATGAATAAGCTGATAATGTTAGTAAAAGCAGTTTTTATAACAGAATAGAAAGGTTGAGGCAAAGCTGGCAATGTAAGTAGCAGGGTTCAGTTCCAGTGCATGAGGTAAGTAATTGCAGGCAAAAGAAAGCTGACAGAATTTGGCAGTAGATAGGGGAGTATCGTTCACAGTTCTGCCTACAAATAAGCGCTCAAGTAGTAAGAAGTTCCACAGGGTAGCTCAGTTCTTTATAATAGAGGTTAGTGTGCAGGGAAAATGAGAGAAATGCGGTGACTCCCACAAGGATAAATTCACTGGAATAATGTAAACAGTAGTGGATTGGCCCGACACAGTTTCTCCCTTTGGGCAAGCTTCCTGACTACAACACAACCCTGCAATAGGTCACTAGACAGAGTATCTCTTTCTCTCCTTCTAATGCTGCTTTATACAGTAAGTTAGTTAGTTGAAGTATCCTTGTTTGGGGTTTCCACTTAGCTGGGAGTCTATTCCTGAATAGGCATTAAGCTTGCTTTGCGCAGGGGTGATGCAGAATCAAACTGACCGTGATACTGGCTACAGAGAAGTCACTCTAACTGGGGGCGCCCCTACTGTTCAGTATAACTGGCCGGGATATGTGTGAGTGGCTGGCTCCTCTCCCCTGTGTCTCCCTCTCTGTGGTGCTTACACAGAGTAACTTGGGTATGATCACTGGATGGGCTGATGGCACTGAAAGTGGTGAGGGGTATGGCTACCTGTTGGTACCTGACGGACTACGGCTTACCCGTTCTGGACTCTCTGCAGGCTCGCCCTGGGATCTGTTCAGCGGCGGAGAGGCTGGCTGTGGTGGTCGGGCCCCGGCTCTCTTCACAGCTGCGACTTGTGGCTCAGGTCACTCTCTCATGCCTCTGCCCCAGCAGCAATTCTCCCCAGCGCGTCACGGCAACGGCAGTGGTGCTGGATTCTCCAGCTCTGTTCACTACAGCGAGTGGTGGGCGGCAGCTCAGGGCTCTTGGATGGGTCTTTGCCTGGTAGCGACTCTCTGCGATCTCCTCCCAAGGGCTCCACTCCCGGCAGGACGTCTTCCTCCTCAGAGCACTCCTCCCAACGTCTCTCTCCCTGTCACCTCAGAAGACTCCTCAGCAATCACCTCAGGAGGTAACCCCGCCTCCTACTCTTCCTGCTCTGCACTACCCAATCAGCAGTTTCGATTCCTCCTGCTCTGCAGGTCTGCACCTGGGTCCTAGCGCTCCACAAGTTGCTGTCCTTTGGTTGCTGGCGTTGCCTAGCAACCTAAGCAAGGGGAAGCTGTTAACCCTTTCAGCTGCACTGTGCCAACTAGTGAGAAGTGAGGGTTCCTTTTAGGGAAAATGTTGGTGTTTCACCCAGGTTGTCTCCAGTATATGGGTGATGGTACCTATATAGCCACATATATCCCATAAATCCAAGTTAATAGGATATCCATGCCAGAGTGTCACATTACACCTCTCAGTCAGTGTGACTGTATTGATTATATAAGAGTGCCCCACTAATTGTAGCAGGCATCTCTCATACATGATAGTACTTAAAATAGAGTATTATAGCCATGACTGTAGCAGATGGGTGTTAGACACTGTACTTAAAATAACATTGTACACTACCCCCCCCCATCCCCCACTCCTGCCTGATTGGAATTTGAAGTAGTTGGATGTTATATAAAATAAAAAATACTGTAATAAAGTACACAGGAAGATTTCATGTTTTTTCCTGTGCACATCCAAGCTCCTCTCTTTAAGCATATGACGTCATACTCACGTGTGTCATGATGGGTCACACGCATAGCCAGATATAGGGTGGGGTGCAGGGGATACTGTACCCCAGACTCCCCTCTGTCAGTGGGCCCCCCTGCCGATGCACACTGACTTCACTAGCTCTCACTGTTGCGCAGTATCAGAACCAAGCAGCCAGAACGTGAGGACAGTATGCAGTGTAGACAGAAACACAGAAGTATCAGGTTTCATGAACTACCAAGGGAGCTTCCCCAACAGAGTAGGGATGGGAGGGGGAAAAGAGGTATAAGTGCATACCCTCCAACTGTACCTTTTTAATAGGTACAGTACCTTTTTTTGTGGTCTATACCGATTTTTGGCTCTCCAAACTTCCATTGAAAGTATAGGAAAAGGGGCATGGCCACGTCCCTTTACCCATGGCCATGCCCCTTTACATGTGGCCATGCCCCCTTTTCTAATTTGTACAAATTTTTATGTGTAAAATGTTGGAGGGTATGTAAGTAAGATTGCCAAATTGATTTCTCATAAATATTAAAATGCCCGCTCTAATATATATTGCAGACGCCAGGCGCATCTTATTACCATATACGATAAAAGTGCACTGTACATCGCAAAAACACTGTATCCCATAAGAGAAAACAATACACCCACACATTGTCTGAGTTCCAAAGCTCATTGAAGTATATATTTGCTATTAAAAGGATATGGATTCAATATATATTATAAAGTACAGTATACCTATAGTTACATGAATACAACTCACACAGTAAGCCGTTAAAACATAGTTACATATAGTAACATACAGTTACATGCAGTTTCAGTTACATGCCAACGATACAATTACCATTCCCTCCAATGTATCTTATGTCTCCCTCTCTCTGTAAATAAATACAGGAACTGAACTGGCAGCAAGTTCATCATCCTCTGAGACAAAAAAAAAGCCACTGAGCTCCATTGTGATCAATGTTTTATCTAGTTTCTGGGGGAGGGATTCACAATGAGTCACCAGTTTCTTTGTATATGCTGAACAGGTTCAGCCTTGGGGATGTCCAAAGGGGCTGGCCTGAGTTTCCTGTTCATTACCTGTTTGGAATTTCTATTGTTCTAATAAAAGTGATTTTAGCTTTTATACATGTAATCATAATTCCGTGTTGCAATGTCCTACAACTTAATAACAAGTATCAAATGAATCCACACATTAATCTGGTCGTTTCAATAGTAAATATGACAGGTCTATCTTGTTTCATTCAAATAATACACATTCATGACATTAATTCATTAGATAATTTTAAATCATCATGATGTCTGGCGCTTGATATTATTACAATTATGTACTGCATGAAATAAGTGTTGAATCCATCTCTGTGGCATGTCCGTGTAGATGCGTGTGTTACCATATATTGCTGTGCTCGCTGCGCGTATTTGCAAGTATAGCGACTTAAATGTGTGTAGTTTGTATGTCATCTTTATGTAATATTTTTGACTTCGACAGTCCACCCTTTGTCAGTAAACAATAACTGCCATCAATTATTAACATAAGAAAAAAATATTTCATACCATAATCGGTGACCTAGACACAAGTATGTATGCATTTCGCAAATCAGATGCTTGACCACTGGTTGAGTGTGGGACAACATTCAACCTATAGAGTATGCTGGGACAGTGCTTTGGCCTATAATGTCTGATTTGCGATGAGCATTTCACACATACATGTACCTACGTCTTTGTACACTGATGTTTGGATTCAATTGAGGTTCTGCTGGGTAGATGAAAAAGACAAATCGTGACAGTGACATATAAAATTTTCATGATCTACATATTCCTATCATTTTCTGAACATTGTTTCCATTTCTGGGACGTATGCTAGGTCTGTTTAATAATTGAACAAGGGTTATAAGTAGTGTCTTTCCTAAATAATGTAAACCTTCGGAGTTCGGTGAGAGCCACTCATAAACCTTTCTTCCACATATATTAATGAGCTCTTTATCTGCAATGTGTGAATAGCCATTGTCTGATTGTTCCTGATTACCTCTGAACTCCATAACTACTAGAACTTTGATTTTTTTTCTGACTTTAACAAACTGATCGGCTAATCCTGGGATCCTATAAGGAGATCACTCCTTCCTACAGAACCAGTTCCAGTCCCACACTCGACTCCTCATAAAAAAACCTCGCAAAAATAGAATATCCTGAAAGAAAATGTTTGTCAGCGGGAAAGAGAAATAGAACAAAACAACTCTTGTTCATAACAAATCAATTACAATGACTGGTCTTTCTGCAGTCCTTTAGTATGCTCAGGTAGTGTCCAACAGTGCCGCCTCTCAGTCTTCATGGAACAGAGTCTCTGGTGATACTTTTGCGATCTCTTTGCCTTGCTCTTTGAATACACAGTTCACTTGGAACACACAGTTCACTTTGCTCTCCACCTTGCTCTTTGAACACACAGTTCACTTGGAACACACAGTTCACTTTGCTCTCCACCTTGCTCTTTGAACACACAGTTCACTTGGAACACACAGTTACCAAACGACACAAACTCGATGAATGTGAGCAATAAACCACTTTGTCACGAGTTCTCTCCGGGTCAGCGACCTTTTTGCAGTGGGACGAGTGGACCCAAATCTTTCTTTCGGTGACCTATAGTGCTGTCATCAAAACTTGGTATGGTCCTTCACACCTGTCTATTAGGTAACCTGAGCGTAAGAACAATCACACAGTCTCTTGGTTCACAATCAAGACAGTAGGTATTTGGCATACCAGCAATCTACAGTTTCAAGTTCTTTTGTCAAGTTCTCAAATGCTGGCTCATCTCAACAAGGTACTGTACTGTCACCTCATTGGTGTATTTCTGATCATTGTGCGGATCAATCATGACATGAGGTTGTCTTCCAAAAACAACCAAAGAACACAAATACCAAAACAAAAACAAATTTTGAAGAGGGTGATTCGTTGAGTGAAGATCTGGGAGTGGTTTCGAAGCTACATAATACTAGTGGCAGTATCTATGATCGCAATAATACAATTTCAAGCTTTGCTCCTACTTCTAGGGGTACCATTATCTACACACAAATTTCTGCGCAATTTTTCTTTTTGTGGTAAATACAGCAGCATCCGTGGTGGCAGGAAATGCCTCTACCCAGTTTGAGAAAACATCAGTGCACACCAATACATAACAATAATTCCTAAAGGGTGTTAACTGTACGAAGTCGACTTGTATTTCCTGCAAAGATCCGTCTGCAGGAGGGATATGGGATGGCTCTGTTGGTACTGCTTTACCAATATTCTTCCTCAAGCAAGTAAGACAGGTCATTGCTCTCTTACCTGCATGAGAATAGAATCCTGGCGCACATCAGTAGGCTCTCATCAGCCTGCACCTCAGTGGCGTGCGGTGAGGTCAGTGGCTGGTGAGGCACTGCAACCATAATGTTCTGCCGAATCCTGCCGATGACCCCTACCGCCACTGTCGCCAATGCCCGCTGCCTGCCTGCTCATTATACTTGTGATATATTGTACATTTTTATAGAAAATAAAATAAAAATTAGTGTTTGGCACTGGGAAGGGAGTGGGAGAATGACATGAATGAAATTTTGTTGTTCAGGGCTTCCATTAACTTAATAGCACCGTGGATGCGGCGCTATTAAGTTAATAGAAGTCCTGGACAACAAAATAGCCAGCAGTGGGTGACAGGGAGAGGGTGACGCCAGAGAGGGTGACAGCAGTGGGTGACAGGGAGTGAGTGACAGGAAAAGCGTGACGTCAGGAAGAGCGTGACGCCAGGGAGAGGGTCGCCAGGGATAGGGTGACAGCAGTGGGTAGTTCCAGGAAGAAGGTGACGGCAATGGGTGATGCCATGGAGAGGGTGACGCCAGGGAGGGAGTGACAGCGAGGGTGACGCCAGTGAGGGGGTGACAGCAGTGGGTGACAGGGAGAGGGTGATGCCAGGGAAAGGGTAACAGCAGTAGCAGCGGGTGAGGGTGTAAAAGAGAGAAATAAAGGGTGATGGGAGCAGACAGTGAATGACAATTATATTGGTATTTACTTACATGGACCTGGGCCTAGACCTGCGGGGATCGCCAGTGATAAGAGCAGCCTGAACAGGAATCTGGGGTCGGGAGCGAGAGTGAGAGAGGAGGGGAGAAGCGTGGGATTGTTGCCCCTCTCCCCCTCTGGCCAGACTGGACTCACTGGGGTATATTTACTAAGGTCCCGATTTCATTCGAGTTGGCTTTTTTTTTGTAAGTGTGATCTCGGGAATTTACTAAACACAAATCTCGGCAGTGTTGGGGCTATTCTTATTGAGATACACTGCCGACCACACAAATACGAATCAATAGACCATCAAACATGGCTGTTATTTAATAGAACTTGGTCATTTACTAAGAATTTGTATTCTCAATCACTGCCGACAATAGCCAAACACTGCCGGGAAAGGATGGAATTCGTAAAAAAGTGGAGCTTTCAAATAGACCTGCTTTTTCCTGGTGTGTTGTGATAGTCATGCACGGATCAGTGAGATCCACGCATATTTATCGTGGAAAAGGGTGTGAATGGGTAAAAAGTTAAAAAAAAGAAATGCGTGAGGTCCCCCCTCCTAAGTGTAACCAGCCTCGGGCTTTTTGAGCCGGTCCTGGTTGTTTAAATACTGGGGAAAAATTGGACAGGGGTTCCCCGTATTTAGACAACCAGCACCGGGCTCTTAGTCCGGCCCTGGTTCCAAAAATACGGGGGACAAAAGATGTAGGGGTCCCCCATATTTTTAAAACCAGCACCGGGCTCCACTAGCCAGGGACATAATGCCACAGCCGGGGGACACATTTATGTAGGTCCCTGCGGCCGTTGCATTACCTCCCCAACTAGTCACCACTGGCCGGGGTTCCCAGGAGGAGTGGGGACCCCTTAAATCAAGGGGTCCCCCCTCCAAGCACCCAAGGGCCAGGGGTGAAGCCCGAGGCTGTCCCCAGCACCCCTGGGCGGTGGGTGCCAGGCTGATAGCCATAAGTGTGTAAAAAAATAAAAAATTTTTGTTGTTGTGGAACTACAAGGCCCAGTAAGCCTCCCCCGCTTGTTGGTACTTGGAGAACCTCAAGTACCAGCATGCGGGGAAATAACGGGCCCGCTGGTACCTGTAGTTCTACAACAAATAAAATACCCAAATAAAAAAACAACACACACACCGTGAAAGTAAAAATTTATTCACACACTCTCACACTCACACATACTTACCTACATCCCACGCCGGTCACGTCCACTTGTCCAGTAGAATCCAATAGGGCCGATACCTGTAAAAATGAGAGATAGATTACTCACCTACATCCCACGCCAGTCACGTCCACTTGTCCAGTAGAATCCAATAGATGGTTCCTGTAAAAATGAGAGAGAGATTACTCACCTACATCCCACGCCGGTCACGTCCTCTTGTCCAGTAGAATCCAATAGGGCCGATACCTGTAAAAATGAGAGACAGTTTACTCACCTACATCCCACGCCAGTCACGTCCACTTGTCCAGTAGAATCCAATAGGGCCGATACCTGTAAAAATGAGAGACAGATTACTCACCTACATCCCACGCCGGTCACGTCCACTTATCCAGTAGAATCCAATAGGTGGTTCCTGTAAAATGAGAGAGAGATTACTCACCTACATCCCACGCCGGTCACGTCCTCTTGTCCAGTAGAATCCAATAGGGCCGATACCTGTAAAAATGAGAGACAGTTTACTCACCTACATCCCACGCCAGTCACGTCCACTTGTCCAGTAGAATCCAATAGGTGGTTCCTGTAAAAATGAGAGAGAGATTACTCACCTACATCCCACGCCGTTCACGTCCACTTGTCCAGTAGAATCCAATAGGGCCGATACCTGGAAAAATTAGAGAGATTACTCACCTACATCCCACGCCGGTCACGTCCACTTATCCAGTAGAATCCAATAGGTGGTTCCTGTAAAAATGAGAGAGAGATTACTCACCTACATCCCACGCCGGTCACGTCCACTTGTCCAGTAGAATCCAATAGGGCCGATACCTGTAAAAATGAGAGACAGATTACTCACCTACATCCCACGCCGGTCACGTCCACTTGTCCAGTAGAATCCAATAGGTGGTTCCTGTAAAAATGAGAGAGAGATTACTCACCTACATCCCACGCCGGTCACGTCCACTTGTCCAGTAGAATCCAATAGGGCCGATACCTGTAAAAATTTGAGAGATTACTCACCTACATCCCACACCGGTCACGTCCACTTATCCAGTAGAATCCAATAGGTGGTTCCTGTAAAAATGAGAGAGAGATTACTCACCTACATCCCACGCCGGTCACGTCCACTTGTCCAGTAGAATCCAATAGGGCCGATACCTGTAAAAATTAGAGAGATTACTCACCTACATCCCACGCCGGTCACGTCCACTTGTCCAGTAGAATCCAATAGGGCCGATACCTGTAAAAATGAGAGACAGATTACTCACCTACATCCCACGCCGGTCACGTCCACTTGTCCAGTAGAATCCAATAGGTGGTTCCTGTAAAAATGAGAGAGAGATTACTCACCTACATCCCACGCCGGTCATGTCCACTTGTCAAGTAGAATCCAATAGGGCCGATACCTGTAAAAATTAGAGAGATTACTCACCTACATCCCACGCCGGTCACGTCCACTTGTCCAGTAGAATCCAATAGGGCCGATACCTGTAAAAATTAGAGAGATTACTCACCTACATCCCACGCCGGTCACGTCCACTTGTCCAGTAGAATCCAATAGGGCCGATACCTGTAAAAATGAGAGATAGATTACTCACCTACATCCCACGCCAGTCACGTCCACTTGTCCAGTAGAATCCAATAGGTGGTTCCTGTAAAAATGAGAGAGAGATTACTCACCTACATCCCACGCCGGTCACGTCCTCTTGTCCAGTAGAATCCAATAGGGCCGATACCTGTAAAAATGAGAGACAGTTTACTCACCTACATCCCACGCCAGTCACGTCCACTTGTCCAGTAGAATCCAATAGGGCCGATACCTGTAAAAATGAGAGACAGATTACTCACCTACATCCCACGCCGGTCACGTCCACTTATCCAGTAGAATCCAATAGGTGGTTCCTGTAAAAATGAGAGAGAGATTACTCACCTACATCCCACGCCGGTCACGTCCTCTTGTCCAGTAGAATCCAATAGGGCCGATACCTGTAAAAATGAGAGACAGTTTACTCACCTACATCCCACGCCAGTCACGTCCACTTTTCCAGTAGAATCCAATAGGTGGTTCCTGTAAAAATGAGAGAGAGATTACTCACCTACATCCCACGCCGGTCACGTCCACTTGTCCAGTAGAATCCAATAGGGCCGATACCTGTAAAAATTAGAGAGATTACTCACCTACATCCCACGCCGGTCACGTCCACTTATCCAGTAGAATCCAATAGGTGGTTCCTGTAAAAATGAGAGAGAGATTACTCACCTACATCCCACGCTGGTCACGTCCACTTGTCCAGTAGAATCCAATAGGGCCGATACCTGTAAAAATGAGAGACAGATTACTCACCTACATCCCACGCCGGTCACGTCCACTTGTCCAGTAGAATCCAATAGGTGGTTCCTGTAAAAATGAGAGAGAGATTACTCACCTACATCCCACGCCGTTCACGTCCACTTGTCCAGTAGAATCCAATAGGGCCGATACCTGTAAAAATTAGAGAGATTACTCACCTACATCCCACGCCGGTCACGTCCACTTATCCAGTAGAATCCAATAGGTGGTTCCTGTAAAAATGAGAGAGAGATTACTCACCTACATCCCACGCCGGTCACGTCCACTTGTCCAGTAGAATCCAATAGGGCCGATACCTGTAAAAATTAGAGAGATTACTCACCTACATCCCACGCCGGTCACGTCCTCTTGTCCAGTAGAATCCAATAGGGCCGATACCTGTAAAAATGAGAGACAGATTACTCACCTACATCCCACGCCGGTCACGTCCACTTGTCCAGTAGAATCCAATAGGTGGTTCCTGTAAAAATGAGAGAGAGATTACTCACCTACATCCCACGCCGGTCACGTCCACTTGTCCAGTAGAATCCAATAGGGCCGATACCTGTAAAAATTAGAGAGATTACTCACCTACATCCCACGCCGGTCACGTCCACTTGTCCAGTAGAATCCAATAGGGCCGATACCTGTAAAAATTAGAGAGATTACTCACCTACATCCCACGCCGGTCACGTCCACTTATCCAGTAGAATCCAATAGGTGGTTCCTGTAAAAATGAGAGAGAGATTACTCACCTACATCCCACGCCGGTCACGTCCTCTTGTCCAGTAGAATCCAATATGGCTGATACCTGTAAAAATGAGAGAGAGATTACTCACCTACATCCCACGCCGGTCACGTCCACTTGTCCAGTAGAATCCAATAGGCCGTACCTGTAGAGGAGAGAAGGCACACAATTTGTACTCTCAGGACAGAACTGAGGAGTTTGGAAGGAGAGAGAGAGAGAGAGAGAGAGAGAGAGAGAGAGAGAAACCAACCTCTTGGGTGAAGTGTTTTCCGGCAGGTCTGACAGCGGCTCCTCTCACTGGCTGGCGCGGACACACAAACACACAGGAGGGGGAACGTGCGGCAGGTGTGGGGCGGACGGAGCAGCTCTGACAGCGGCTCCTCTCAGCTGTCGGCCCCGGGCACAGAAACACACAGGAGGGAGAACGTGCGGCAGGTGTGGGGCGGACGGAGCAGCTCTGACAGCGGCTCCTCTCAGCTGTCGGCCCCGGGCACAGAAACACACAGGAGGGGGAACGTGCGGCAGGTGTGGGACGGAGGGACAGCTCTGACAGCGGACTTGTCAGCAGCGCCCAGCGCGGACAGAGGAGGGGGAACATGCTGCAGGAGGGGGACTGTGCCTGACCAGGAAGCGGCCACGGAGACGGAGGTGAGCACTCATTCTTTCTGCCTATGGGTGATTGGACCAGCGGATCCAGCCCTGGATCCGCTGTCCAATCACATCTGGCCCTATCGACGAGGCACTTATAACAGTGCCGCTTTCTCGTTGTTTTTCAATGGGCTTTTACAGCCCAGTTCTTGGCCCCGCCTCCCGCTTTATCCTCAGTCCCATTAACAACGGGAGGCACTGTTATCAGTGCCTCCTGACCTACTTTCAGGCCTTACAATGATTATAATAATATAACGAAGATACTTATGACACAGAATATGTGTCATATAAGTATCTTCCTTGTATTATTAAACTCATTAAGGACAGGGGAGGCACTGCCTCCCCTGCCTCCCCTGACTGCACGTCCCTGCTGCACCTACCCTCTTTGCCTAGATGAGTCAGACCGTGTGCCACCTCAGCTAGACTTGGAAGGTATGCTCTGGGGGCTACTGGCTTACCGTGTCCACCTGCCCACAGTCCTGAGGACTCCTGGCCATACCCCTTTGTCCTCCAGACTGCCTCTTCCTGCAGGGAACACAAATTTTTGTATCTTAATTTAACTATCGTGTGTTTGCAATGTAGAGTACCATGAGCATAACCTCAAAAAAAAAAAAGAAAAAAAAAAAGAAAAAAGAAACATCTCTAGAGGAGAGAAAGAAGAAGAAAATGAAAAAGAAAATGTCAGGTTTGCCATTCACCAACAGGCATATCAGTGTCTATACAAAATTTCCCTTCACCAGTATTCCCATTCTCCACCCTTTGTGCCTGACAAGGCACACTGCAGTAATACTGGTATCATCGTGCTGTTGAGATATACTGGGTTTGGGCAGAACTCTGAAGGACCTAGGCATGTGGAGTTTGAACTGTACTTGGGTCCATGTAGTGTACCACCCTGTGTGAACGCAAAAGATGAAGAGGAAACTGTAGAGAAACAGAATAAAGGTTGGTGACAGATGAGTTTGTAGAGGTGGAGAAGATTTTATAAAAATTTGACAACTGGATTGGGCACTACGGGGAAGTGATTCTCTACTTGGTCTACCCCCTTAAAAAAAAATTCTGTGTGTCTTATCTCTACTGGGACTATCCCAGCCATCAATCCAGTGTCCTGTCCATCCTAAGTTCATAGGGAACCCAGTATCTGTGAGTTAATTTTCTCTACCTGTGATGGACATGCATCTAGAACAGCGAAATGTAACATTAGTAAGTTGCATTTATTCTGTTCTTCCCATTAACCGAATCTGTGTTTTCTATATGGCTTATGATTCCTTACTATATGTCCCTTGGTCCCGTCTATGTGTTTAATAATGTGACTTGTGTTTTCTGTCTAGGGGATCTATATTGACTGTGCCCTACTACTCCTACAATCTCTGGCAAAATGCCCTTCCTTCCTACAAGTGTAACATATTATTGACCATTAGGGATCTGGGGTTTGGACTGATGGGTCTTTCCTGTATGTGCCAGTATACTTACCGTCCTCAACCTCTCCACCTGTTGTTCTCTGCACCTAACACTGTTCTTGTGATGTTCAATAGCACACTATCTAAGATTAGCTACTGTGACCTTTCCAATTTTGCAAAGAAGTCTGCACCCTGACACTCAATGCCTTATTGAGCCCGTCCATTTGCACAGAGACAGCCACCTCCCATTTGCCGAATTAGTGTTTACCAGTGATCTTATCCAGATGGAGAGTTTTCTATTTCTGCAAAAGACAAAAACAAAAAAAAGTTTAACAAGCTTCTAGGTCATGCGAAGTATTTAATTTAATCCTTCTCATCCCGTACTAAGGGTCTGTACATGGTCCAACAAACATTTCCAAGCTCATCTTTACTAGGGGCATTACTAGGAATGAATACTTCTTATATGGTAACTGAAAGAAATACCCGGGGGTTACCTTGTCTCTGTCCACTTTCCTACTGGCAAATACTAATGTGCGGACAGGGTTTTTTTTCCATTTCTGACGTTATTTTCTTGATTTTTTGTTTGTTTTATTTTTGGGTTTTACTATATATGTACACAAATGATACCATACTTACCTGTTCCACTGGTCTCAGCCACTTCCCTCACAGGCTACTGCTCTTCTTTTACTGGTTAGATACTTCTCTGGGTACATGAGAAATGGCTGAAAACAATCAGGTCACCTTCTCCTCCTAAATAAAGCTTCAACATTCATTAGTACATATATAGGTTACAGTCATATTTTTCATATTTTTATTATTTTCTATAGTTTGTATGCTGGCCGTAACTGCTTCCAGATCTACATAAGGCGGTGTACTTGCATTCTCTTTTTTTTTTTTTTTCCTACTTATTTATTGTTGCTACAAGTTCAAACAGTTCTTATATTTCCATTCTTGTTTTATATGACTTTGGTTAAACATACCACCTGCAATACCTTAGGATCAAACTCACCAACCCCTCTTGCTGTCACTGGTTTAAACAATTTGTATGTCTGACCCTTTGTTTTCGGGATTTTATCAGACATATTCTTATCCTTAAGTTCTGCAGTACCTCTGGTTCAAAACTGTCCACCCTAGGGAATGGTACCCTATCTTTGTCAGTCATACATACCCATTCATTGCAAAAAGCCTCTGTGTGTGAACTAGTGATGTGCACCGGAAATTTTTCAGGTTTTGTGTTTTGGTTTTGTGTTCGGTTCCGCGGCCGTGTTTTGGGTTCGAACGCGTTTTGGCAAAACCTCACCGAATTTTTTTTGTCGGATTCGGGTGTGTTTTGGATTCGGGTGTTTTTTTTAAAAAAAAACCCTAAAAAACAGCTTAAATCATAGAATTTGGGGGTCATTTTGATCCCATAGTATTATTAACCTCAATAACCATAATTTACACTCATTTCCAGTCTATTCTCAACACCTCACACCTCACAATATTATTTTTAGTCCTAAAATTTGCACCAAGGTCGCTGGATGACTAAGATAAGCGACCCAAGTGGCCGACACAAACACCTGGCCCATCTAGGAGTGGCACTGCAGTGTCACGCAGGATGGCACTTCCAAATAATACTCCCCAAACAGCACATGATGCAAAGAAAAAAAATGCGCAATGAGGTAGCTGTGTGACTAAGATAAGCGACCCAAGTGGCCGACACAAACACCTGGCCCATCTAGGAGTGGCACTGCAGTGTCACGCAGGATGGCCCTTCAAAAAAATACTCCCCAAACAGCACATGACGCAAAGAAAAAAAGAGGCGCAATGAGGTAGCTGTGTGACTAAGATAAGCGACCCAAGTGGCCGACACAAACACCTGGCCCATCTAGGAGTGGCACTGCAGTGTCACGCAGGATGGCCCTTCAAAAAAATACTCCCCAAACAGCACATGATGCAAAGAAAAAAAGATGCGCAATGAGGTAGCTGTGTGACTAAAATAAGCGACCCAAGTGGCCGACACAAACACCTGGCCCATCTAGGAGTGGCACTGCAGTGTCACGCAGGATGGCCCTTCAAAAAAATACTCCCCAAACAGCACATGACGCAAAGAAAAAAAGATGCGCAATGAGGTAGCTGTGTGACTAAGATTAGTGACCCAAGTGGCCGACACAAACACCTGGCCCATCTAGGAGTGGCACTGCAGTGTCACGCAGGATGGCCCTTCCAAAAAATACTCCCAAACAGCACATGACGCAAAGAAAAAAAGAGGCGCAATGAGGTAGCTGTGTGACTAAGATAAGCGACCCAAGTGGCCGACACAAACACCTGGCCCATCTAGGAGTGGCACTGCAGTGTCACGCAGGATGGCCCTTCAAAAAAATACTCCCCAAACAGCACATGACGCAAAGAAAAATGAAAGAAAAAAGAGGTGCAAGATGGAATTGTCCTTGGGCCCTCCCACCCACCCTTATGTTGTATAAACAGGACATGCACACTTTAACGAACCCATCATTTCAGCGACAGGGTCTGCCACACGACTGTGACTGAAATGACTGGTTGGTTTGGGCCCCCACCAAAAAAGAAGCAATCAATCTCTCCTTGCACAAACTGGCTCTACAGAGGCAAGATGTCCACCTCATCATCATCGTCCGATTCATCACCCCTTTCACTGTGTACAGCCCCCTCCTCACAGATTATTAATTCGTCCCCACTGGAATCCACCATCTCAGTTCCCCGTGCACTTTCTGGAGGCAATTGCTGCTGGTGAATGTCTCCACGGAGGAATTGATTATAATTCATTTTAATGAACATCATCTTCTCCATATTTTCTGGAAGTAACCTCGTACGCCGATTGCTGACAAGGTGAGCGGCTGCACTAAACACTCTTTCGGAGTACACACTGGAGGGAGGGCAACTTAGGTAGAATAAAGCCAGTTTCTGCAAGGGCCTCCAAATTGCCTTTTTTCCTGCCAGTATACGTACGGACTGTCTGACATGCCTACTTGGATGCAGTCACTCATATAATCCTCCACCATTCTTTCAATGGTGACAGAATCATATGCAGTGACAGTAGACGACATGTCAGTAATCGTTGGCAGGTCCTTCAGTCCGGACCAGATGTCAGCACTCGCTCCAGACTGCCCTGCATCACCACCAGCGGGTGGGCTCGAAATTCTTAGCCTTTTCCTCGCACCCCCAGTTGCGGGAGAATGTGAAGGAGGAGCTGTTGACGGGTCACGTTCCGCTTGACTTGACAATTTTCTCACCAGCAGGTCTTTGAACCCCTGCAGACTTGTGTCTGCCGGAAAGAGAGATACAACGTAGGTTTTAAATCTAGGATCGAGCACGGTGGCCAAAATGTAGTGCTCTGATTTCAACAGATTGACCACCCGTGAATCCTGGTTAAGCGAATGAAGGGCTCCATCCACAAGTCCCACATGCCTAGCGGAATCGCTCTGTTTTAGCTCCTCCTTCAATATCTCCAGCTTCTTCTGCAAAAGCCTGATGAGGGGAATGACCTGACTCAGGCTGGCAGTGTCTGAACTGACTTCATGTGTGGCAAGTTCAAAAGGTTGCAGAACCTTGCACAACGTTGAAATTATTCTCCACTGCGCTTGAGACAGGTGCATTCCACCTCCTTTGCCTATATCGTGGGCAGATGTATAGGCTTGAATGGCCTTTTGCTGTTCCTCCATCCTCTGAAGCATATAGAGGGTTGAATTCCACCTCGTTACCACCTCTTGCTTCAGATGATGGCAGGGCAGGTTCAGGTGTTTTTGGTGGTGCTCCAGTCTTCTGTACGCGGTGCCTGTACGCCGAAAGTGGCCCGCAATTCTTCTGGCCACCGACAGCATCTCTTGCACGCCCCTGTCGTTTTTTAAATAATTCTGCACCACCAAATTCAAGGTATGTGCAAAACATGGGACGTGCTGGAATTTGCCCAGTGGTAATGCACGCACAATATTGCTGGCGTTGTCCGATGCCACAAATCCCCAGGAGAGTCCAATTGGGGTAAGCCATTCTGCGATGATCTTCCTCAGTTGCCGTAAGACGTTTTCAGCTGTGTGCGTATTCTGGAAAGCGGTGATACAAAGCGTAGACTGCCTAGGAACGAGTTGGCGTTTGCGAGATGCTGCTACTGGTGCCGCCGCTGCTGTTATTGCAGCTGGAGGCAATACATCTACCCAGTGGGCTGTCACAGTCATGTAGTCCTGAGTCTGCCCTGCTCCACTTGTCCACATGTCCGTGGTTAAGTGGACAATGGGTACAACTGCATTTTTTAGGACACTGGTGACTCTTTTTCTGAGGTCTGTGTACATTTTCGGTATCGCCTGCCTAGAGAAATGGAACCTAGATGGTATTTGGTACCGGGGACACAGTACCTCAATCAAGTCTATAGTTGGCTCTGAAGTAACGATGGATACCGGAACCACGTTTCTCACCGCCCAGGCTGCCAAGGCCTCAGTTATCCGCTTTGCAGCAGGATGACTGCTGTGATATTTCATCTTCCTCGCAAAGAACTGTTGGACAGTCAATTGCTTACTGGAAGTAGTACAAGTGGTCTTCCGACTTCCCCTCTGGGATGACCATCGACTCCCAGCAGCAACAACAGCAGCGCCAGCAGCAGTAGGCGTTACACTCAAGGATGCATCGGAGGAATCCCAGGCAGGAGAGGACTCGTCAGACTTGCCAGTGACATGGCCTGCAGGACTATTGGCTTTCCTGGGTAAGGAGGAAATTGACACTGAGGGAGTTGGTGGTGTGGTTTGCGTGAGCTTGGTTACAAGAGGAAGGGATTTACTGGTCAGTGGACTGCTTCCGCTGTCGCCCAAAGTTTTTGAACTTGTCACTGACTTATGATGAATGCGCTGCAGGTGACGTATAAGGGAGGATGTTCCGAGGTGGTTAACGTCCTTACCCCTACTTATTACAGCTCGACAAAGGCAACACATGGCTTGACACCTGTTGTCCGCATTTGTGTTGAAATAATTCCACACCGAAGAGCTGATTTTTTTTGTATTTTGACCAGGCATGTCAATGGCCATATTCCTCCCATGGACAACAGGTGTCTCCCCGGGTGCCTGACTTAAACAAACCACCTCACCATCAGAATCCTCCTTGTCAATTTCCTCCCCAGCGCCAGCAACACCCATATCCTCATCCTGGTGTACTTCAAAACTGACATCTTCAATTTGACTATCAGGAACTGGACTGCAGGTGCTCCTTCCAGCACTTGCAGGGGGCGTGCAAATGTTGGAAGGCGCAAGCTCTTCCCGTCCAGTGTTGGGAAGGTCAGGCATCGCAACCGACACAATTGGACTCTCCTTGGGGATTTGTGATTTCGAAGAACGCACAGTTCTTTGCTGTGCTTTTGCCAGCTTAAGTCTTTTCATTTTTCTAGCGAGAGGCTGAGTGCTTCCATCCTCATGTAAAGCTAAACCACTAGCCATGAACATAGGCCAGGGCCTCAGCCGTTCCTTGCCACTCCATGATTTAAATGGCATATTGGCAAGTTTACGCTTCTCAGACGCTTTTAATTTTGATTTTTGGGTCATTTTTTTACTGATCTTTTGTGTTTTGGATTTTACATGCTCTGTACTATGACTTTGGGCATCGGCCTTGGCAGACGACGTTGATGACATTTCATCGTCTCGGCCATGACTAGTGGCAGCAGCTTCAGCACGAGGTGGAAGTGGATCTTGATCTTTCCCTATTTTTTTAACCTCCACATTTTTGTTCTCCATATTTTAATGCGCACAACTAAAAGCCACCACAGGTATACAATGTAGATGGATGGATAGTATAGTATTATATTACTTATGGAGGACGAGTGACGACACAGAGGTAGGTACAGCCGTTGCCTACCGTACTGCTATATATATATATATAATATACTGTATAATAATAACGGACCTGGTGGACACTGTCAGCAGACTGCTAAACTAGTATGAAGAAAAAAAAAGCCACCACAGGTATACAATGTAGATGGATGGATAGTATAGTATTATTATATTACTTATGGACGACGAGTGCACTGACGACACAGAGGTAGGTACAGCCGTGGCCTACCGTACTGCTATATATATATATATATATACTGTATAATAATAACGGACCTGGTGGACACTGTCAGCAGACTGCTAAACTAGTATGAAGAAAAAAAAAGCCACCACAGGTATACAATGTAGATGGATGGATAGTATAGTATTATATTACTTATGGACGACGAGTGCACTGACGACACAGAGGTAGGTACAGCCGTGGCCTACCGTACTGCTATATATATATATATATATATAATGTATAATAATAACGGACCTGGTGGACACTGTCAGCAGACTGCTAAACTAGTATGAAGGAAAAAAAAGCCACCACAGGTATACAATGTAGATGGATGGATAGTATAGTATTATTATATTACTTATGGACGACGAGTGCACTGACGACACAGAGGTAGGTACAGCCGTGGCCTACCGTACTGCTATATATATATATATATACTGTATAATAATAACGGACCTGGTGGACCCTGTCAGCAGACTGCTAAACTAGTATGAAGAAAAAAAAAGCCACCACAGGTATACAATGTAGATGGATGGATAGTATAGTATTATATTACTTATGGACGACGAGTGCACTGACGACACAGAGGTAGGTACAGCCGTGGCCTACCGTACTGCTATATATATATATATATATACTGTATAATAATAACGTACCTGGTGGACACTGTCAGCAGACTGCTAAACTAGTATGAAGAAAAAAAAAGCCACCACAGGAGTGTTTTTCAGGCAGACAAACGTATACTGGACTGGTGGTCACTGTCAGCAAAACTGTGCACTGTACTCCTGCTATAACTGCTCCCCAGTCCCCACAATTAGGCAGTGTGAGCAGTGCACTCAGCACAGATATATCATGCAGTAGTGCAGCACACTGAGCACAGATATGGTGGAGCGTTTTTTTCAGGCAGAGAACCAACGGATTAAACTGGTGGTCACTACTATTATAATCAAAACCCTGCACTGTACTCCCTAACAGCTGCTCCCCGTCCCCAATCCTCCCCACAATTATAACTAAGTCACTCTGTGTCTTTTCTACTATAACGGAGAGGACGCCAGCCACGTCCTCTCCCTATCAATCTCAATGCACGTGTGAAAATGGCGGCGACGCGCGGCTGCTTATATAGAATCCGAGTCTCGCGAGAATCCGACAGCGGGATGATGACGTTCGGGCGCGCTCGGTTTACCCGAGCCACACGGGAGAATCCGAGCATGGCTCGGACCCGTTTAAAAAGGCTGAAGTTCGGGGGGGTTCGGTTTCCGAGAAACCGAACCCGCTCATCACTAGTGTGAACCATACTTTTCACACATAATAAACCTCGCTGACCCCCTGGGCCGCAGCACCTCAACCTGAACCCTAGTTACCAAACGCCCACTGCTTGTGCAATTGGATCCCATCGCGGACTTTTTGACAATAAACGCAATCCCCAATGCACACCGCAGATAGATGGTGAAAGACACCTAGCGCTTTCACTCGCTCACGCCCACGTTGGCCAGTACTACCATACACTGTTGACAGCGAAGGCAATGTACCCAACCTAGGGCCCTATCTGACCTATATTTACTGGAAATTTTTTAGGAATAGCTTGCCCTTTCCAGTAAAGTATCGGTCGTTGGAGATTGTCCTGAGAGAGACCAGCGAAAACTCCCTATGCACTTTATTATACACAAATCACGCTTGCGTATGCTCTATATAGCGCTAATGATACCGCGATTTTACGCAAAAGCTTGTAAAAGTATATCACGTTGCGCTATGTATCGCACCCACAAACGCGCGGTCCAATCGCACAGCGTATAGGTACTTGTTACTTATCTGCCGTACAACCACGGGTCGTTGTACAAACTGGGACCCTCAGTCTGGAGCGTAATACCAAAAAAACCTTTTTACTTCAATACTTCGCAATACAATGCACTATCACGCTCCTCTACAAATCACCTCACGATTTGCGTATTTCAATCTATATTAACGTGAGTCAGCCACTTCACGCCACCAAGCCTCCTCTTACTTGATGTACCACGGGACCCGACTTCCGGGGTTCAGTTCCACTCACTCCTACGTTCGCTCGCTCAAGTACACTTTGTCTTTTCTGTACAGAAAATTTGGATTCATTCAGATAGGCAGCTTTACCCCAGAGGCAATACAGTTTTTAAACTAAATTTAGAGTAACCTGCTTTTGAAATCTGATAGTTATGTGCTATTGTATTAAATGTCTACTATTCCACCTTTGAACTAAACAACACTATTGTATAATTTGTACTTAGCGCCCGCATTCTTACGCACTTTGCGCAAAGACGCGACCGTGCGTGTCTCTTACGCTGCGCGCGCAGTCCTTTACTTTGCCCGAGACACGTGTACAAAACCCTGCGTCCGCAATAAAACAAATCACACAGCTTCTATAAATGTGAGCAATACTAACTACTATTGCCCACTAGACACAACTTGTTCTGTATAAACATTTATGCAGACCTGCGTTTGTGTCTTTATACTTACTTCCTTAAACACTGTTATTTTAGTTTTAACTATATAGCAACAAATGTATCCTATTTCACACAGATCTATAATGACTCTAGCAATAATCAATAATTTAAATGATATGATTCAGATTGGATAGCTATCTTGCAGAACATACACTGATATAAATATACACATAATTATAATAATTATATATATATATATATATATATATATGTACCATTCACTGGTCTCCTATGAGACTCATTTACCCATTCAGTGCTTCTAATTTGCATATCAACAGAGGTTCATATGCCTGTTAAAGAGGGTAGTGGGACAGGTTAATTAACATTTCAATGGCTATCCTAAACTAGCAAGCAGATTTTAACTAAATCCTAGAGGTAAAAGAAAAAAAACAAAAAACTTTATTTTACATGTGTGTAATTCTTACATCAAGTATTCATCTCTTAACTCTCACTAGGCCCAGCTGAAACTATTTGTAATTGACTATGGCATGGGTTAAATAAATGCATTGGTAACTCATAAATGGTGTTTGATGTGACCAAGGAAAGCTGATTGTTCTGAGCAGAATGAAAATCAGCCATTTAGAAAATGACCTTCCCAAAATGGCCGCTGCTCCTCCCCCTTCCACATCCATGAGGGTTACACAAAATGGTGGACAAGCCATGTGGTTAGTCCAAAATGGAGGACAGACCATGCGGCTTCCTTTGTCACAAAGAAATCACACATCATACAAGCACCAGGAGTTATTTTAGGCCTGAGTTAAAAATAAAAACTATATCAAGGCTATGCAGCAACTTTTAAATGTACTTTTAACCCTACTTAACAGATAAGCAATCCAATCTGAATCAAACACAATATGACTTATTTGAACCTTGTTTTGCAACAATAAAAATACATTTTAGCATCTTAAATATTATGAGAAACGCATTGTCCCTTGAATTTCATATCAGCATCTTACTAATAACACAACAATACACACTGATATGATGATTTTCTCAGCTTTAGGATTCGTCCATCACAAGCTGATCGACCACAGCGTCGCGTTTATAATGTACAGTGCATCATTAAGAACGTGATATCGCGGACCAGCCCCCATCTAAGAATGCCAAATTGATTTCTCACAAATATTTAAAATGCCCGCTCTAATATATATTGCATATTACCATATATGATAAAAGTGCGCTGTACATCGCAAAAACACTGTTTCCCATGAGAGAAAACAATACACCCACACATTATCTGAGTTCCAAAGCTCATTGAAGTATATATTTGCTATTAAAAGGATATGGATTCAATATATATTACAAAGTACAGTATGCCTATAGTTACATGAATACAACTCACACAGTAAGCAGTTAAAACATAGTTACATATAATTACATACAGTTACATGCAGTTTCAGTTACATGCCACCGATACAATTACCATTCCCTCCAGTGTATCTTATGTCTCCCTCTCTCTGTAAATAAATACAGGAACTGAACTGGCAGCAAGTCCATCATCCTCTGAGACCAAAAAAAAGCTACTGAGCTCCTTTGTGATCAATGTTTTATCTAGTTTCTGGGGGAGGGATTCACAATGAGTCACCAGTTTCTTTGTATATGCTGAACAGGTTCAGCCTTGGGGATGTCCAAAGGGGCTGGCCTGAGTTTCCTGTTCATTACCTGTTTGGAATTTCTATTGTTCTAATAAAAGTGATTTTAGCTTTTATACATGTAATCATAATTCCGTGTTGCAATGTCCTACAACTTAATAACAAGTATCAAATGAATCCACACATTAATCTGGTCGTTTCAATAGTAAATATGACAGGTCTATCTTGTTTTGTTTAAATAATACACATTCATGACATTAATTCATTAGATAATTTTAAATCATCATGATGTCTGGCGCTTGATATTATTATAATTATGTACTGCATGAAATAAGTGTCGAATCCATCTCTGTGGCATGTCCGTGTTAATGCGTGTGTTACCATATATTGCTGTGCTTGCTGCGCGTATTTGCAAGTATAGCGACTTAAATGTGTGTAGTTTGTATGTTCTCTTTATGTAATATTTTTTACTTCTACATAAGTGACCCATGGATCCCAGCTTCTTCTCCTCTTCTGTGTGGAAATACTGTACCTATCTTATCAATTCAATAATTTAACACAGCTGACGCCAATCATTCATTGAGGGAAGTCCAAGTAGGGCATTTTGTCCCTACTGGAATGGATCATGTTGGGAGGTATGCACAATGTAATATACCCCCCTTCCCCGAGTGCTCCCTTGTCTTAAGTGCACCAGGCCCCACCAAGGCTTAATCCGACCCTGGTCACACGCACAGTACTGCAGTACTGGAGACACAGGCATGCGTTGCATCCGGCACCCAACAGCTGTCTAATCACTCACAGCCTGCTGGGAGAATTCAGCCAGCCCAGCTCACGAACAATTTCGGTGAAGCTCGTGGTCTGCCAAAAGTGACTTTTATGCAGCCTTGTCGGCAGGGCCCCCTTGGACCAACAGGGCCTTAAGCAGCTGCTTTGGTTGCCTTGTGGTAAATCCTCCTCTGCCTCTGCGGATGTGCAGGCTGAGCTGCTCTCCCGGGACTCAGAGGTCTCTCCAGTATCAAGTAAGATCGCAACTGTTAATTTATGCACGCCCACAAAATGGCATCTTAATGGCCATGACATGCCTGCATATACTCGACCACTCCTTGCTACCACCCCCAAACGCTGTCTTCCTGTCACTCACTTTGGGACTAACTCCTTGGTGTGACCACAATCACAATTAATTTGCTGCACCCGACCAATAGGGGTCATTCCGAGTTGATCGCTCGCTAGCAGTTTTTAGCAGCCATGCAAACGCTATGCCGCCGTCTACTGGGAGTGTATTTTAGCTTAGCAGAAGTGCGAACGAAAGGATCGCAGAGCGGCTACAAAATAATTTTGTGCAGTTTCAGAGTAGCTTCAAACCTACTCAGCGCTTTCGATCACTTCAGACCATTCAGTTCCTGATTTGACGTCACAAATACGCCCTGCGTTCGCCCAGCAATGCCTGCGTTTTTCCTGGCACGCCTGCATTTATCCAAACACTCCCTAAAAACGGTCAGTTGACACCCAGAAACGTCCACTTCATGTCAATCACTCTGCGGCTACCTGTGCGACTGAAAAGCATCGCTAGACCCTGTGTAAAACAACATTGTTTGTTGTAACAGTACGCCGCGCGTGTGCATTGCGCCGCATTAGCATGCGCAGAAGTGCAGTTTTTTTGCCTCATCACTGCACAGCGAACGAATGCAGCTAGCGAACAACTCAGAATGACCCCCCATGTGCACTTCAGGTGTGGCAGATATAACATGCGCAGAGAGTTAGATTTGGGTGGATTATATTGTTTCTGTGCAGGGTAAATACTGGCTGCTTTATTTTTACACTGCAATTTAGATTTCAGTTTGAACACACCCCACCCAAATCTAACTCTCTCTGCACATGTTATATCTGCCCCCCCCTGCAGTGCACATGGTTTTGCCCAACTGCTAACAAATTTGCTGCTGAGATCAACTCCGAATTAGGCCCATTGTGCTTACAATGGGGGTCATTCCGACCCGATCGCACGCTGCACTCCCTCGTGAACGAGCCAGGCACCGCCAACACACACCTAGTTACGGCACCGGGCAGTGGTGTAACTAGAAATTTTTCTCCCCCAAGCCGAAAAATTCTTCGGCGCCCCCCCCCCCATCCCCCATAATTGGCACTAGTAAAGGGACAAACATGTGCGCGCAAAAAATGGGGTGTGGCTTTGTTGAAATGGGCGTGGATTCTCATAAAGGGGCGTGGCATTGCAGGAAAAGACTACCTTATACCCCAGTTTTGCAACCCGTTATACCCTATGCCACACACCGCAATGCCGTTATACATTATACCACACTGCAATGCCCCTGAAACATTATACCGCATACCACAATGCCCGTGATATAGTATGCCACACACCATAATGCCTGTGACACATTATGACACACACCGCAATGACCCTGAGACATTATACCACATACCACAATGCCCGTGATATAGTATACAACACACCATAATGCCTGACACATTATGACACACACCGCAATGTCCGTGATACATTATGCCACACACCGCAATGACCCTGAGACATTATACCACATATCACAATGCCCGTGATATAGTATACCATACACCGTAATGCCTGTGACACATACCGCAATGCCCGTTATACCCTATGCCACACACCGCAATGCCCGTTATACATTATGCCAAACTGCAATGCCCCTGAGACATTATACCACATACCACAATGCCCGTGATATAGTATGCCACACACCGTAATGCCTGTGACACATTATGACACACACCGCAATGTCTGTGATACATTATGCCACACACCGTAATGCCCATTACACATTAAGTCCTACAGTAAGGCTTCTAATTACTTTTAAATTACCTGCTCATTGCCAGGGGTTTCATGCTCTTGGTTCCATGCACGGTGCCAGGGGTTTTCATGCTCAGGGTGTCATGCTCGCTGCCAGGGGTTTCATGCACTGGGTGTCATGCTCGTTGCTAGGGGGTAGTGCTTGTTGCTAGGGCTGTGCTCCCAGTGCCACATATGTCCCCAGTGCCAGATATTCCCCCACAGTGCCAGGTACTCACATGCCCCCAGTGCCAAATATAGCCCCCCCCCATGTGCCAGGTACACATATACCCCCTCAGTGCCACATTTGCCTCCAGTGCCAGATATTCCCCCACAGTGCCAGGTACTCACATGCCCCCAGTGCCAAATATAGCCCCCCCATGTGCCAGGTACACATATACCCCCCCAGTGCCACATATGCCCCCAGTGCCAGACATTCCCCCACGTTGTCAGGTACTCACATGCCCCCAGTGACAAATATAGCCCCCCCATGTGCCAGGTACACATATACCCCCCCAGTGCCACATATGTCCCCCTCCCCCTGTGCCGCATATGCTCCCCCAGTGCCCCCCCCACACACTCCCCCGCTGTTTTGTGATGGAGGGACACGGAGGACACAGCGCGCGCCTCTCCTGTGTCCCTCCTGGGTCTCCGGCGGGTCTGCTAAAGGAAGTGCCAGTTCGTGAGCCAATCAGAGCTCACGAACGGCACTTCATTTATTAGACCTGCCGGAGACCCAGGAGGGACGCAGGAGAGGTGCGCGCTGTGCCCTCCGTGTCCCTCCAACACAGCAGCGGAGGGAAGGAGGGAGAGGAGACCGCAGATTGACATGCGGACGCTCGTCCGCATGTCAATCTGCGCTAAATCAGTGGCGGCGCCCCCGCAGCCCCTCGCCCCCAAGCCACCACGAGGGATGCGGGGGCAGTAGATACGCCACTGGCACCGGGTGGTATTATTGTGGCATAGGACACACACCATGCATCACAAAGATGATTCCAAGATATGATTGGTTCTATGTCTAAAACAAGCTAGATGTACTTTATGAACATTTCACATAGTTATAGTTTCACATAGCGACGTGCATGAAACCACAATCTTCCTGCACCGGGTTCACTGGAGCTTCACATAATTGCTCTGTGCTGCTTTTAGGGCTCTATTCATAAAAATAATTTTCACTTTTCACTATATACTGCATCAGTTCAATTAGATATATAACTTTCTTAAGTATACTTACCTTTCTGGTGGGCTCCCGCTATCCTGTCTTCGGTAGGGGTCTGTGTTACCGGGAAGTTGGAAAGCAGGTCACCTCAGTAGTCAGTATGGCAGCGGCAGCGGCAGCAGCAGGGGCCCTGTGTGAGTCTGCCATGAGGTCAGCGGGCAGACAGAGGTGACCCGTCATATGCATATGTAGCAGACTTACCTACCCGACCCCGGAATATTCGGGAGGCTCCCAACAATCGTGTGACCCCCCCCCCCGGAAAGGTAAAGTGTCCCAGATAAAGCTCGCACCCCCCTTCAGCTTTCAGTGAAAGTGGACGGTTTGGGAGAGGAGCAGATTATGCATCGTAGACCTGCCCCCCCGCTCTGCAGTGCCTGTCTCCTGTACACTGTAGAGGGGGGGGTGGGGGGGCGACGATAACATGTTCTGAGGGCCACAACCCTGGCACACCCACCATCCAGCAGACCACGACCCAGCAAACCCAGTTCCGGCCACGCCCACTATGTGCCGACTGGTGATTGGGTGCTATCTGATACTACGGGGCTAGAAAGGTACATGGCCCCATCAGAACCACTAGAAGCTTTATAGCAGCACACATTGAACCACTTAACTGACGATTTGTCCCTTCAAAACCATTTAATATACTTTAAAAAATAATAATAATATAGTATAAAAAACATTTAAATATTGTATTATGCACATCTGCAGAACGGATCTCCTTGTCACAAACTGAGGGACACAGTGGGAGGCATGGTTAAGCACTGGCTGCCCCAATAAAGGCCCCGGCATGGGTACTTTGTATCTAACTCTTCCCTTCTCTTTGTGACCTCATGGGGCACTGAATGTTGATTTCCTGCCAGCATAGTGCATTTTATGGTGATCTGTCGCCAATATAGTGTATTGGACAGTGAATAGCCTATAACCAAATGCTTTAGGAGGAGACTTCAATGAAGCATGGCGCACTGAATGGTGATCTGCCAGTCAGAAAGGTGCGTTTGACTGTAGTTTTCCTGTAATGATAGTATGTTGAACTGTGATCTGTCTGTCTGCATGGTATGTGACAGTGATCTACATAATAGTGTGACCCCCCATGTATGGTATTTAGTAGTACATTATTATAATTTGCAAAATCATTAACTATATCATTCAGAAAACCCCCCATGTTAAATAACACTGTGAACAAGATAAGCTGAAGGCTGCATAAGCCTGAGGCCATATAAGAGATCAACTTTTTGTGATTGGTTGATTAATGACTAAGCAGTTGCTAGGCAGATCAGTTTTCCCTGTTGGTTTTTTCCTATTGGATTAGAAGGTTGTGCATCAGGTTTAATAGGAGGGTCTTAGGATAGTATATAGGTGGGGGCCATTTTCCTAGACTTCCTCTTGCCATTCATTGTATGGCCCAGGAAGGATAAGTATATTGATACTTATATTGTTTATTCATTATATTCCTTATAACCCCTTTTGCTCCCCTTTTGCTGTAATTTGGCCTGGAGGTGCTGGTGTACTGCTGCAGTGTCTCCCCTCCCTTCCTATCATGCCGCGTCCAAGGCGTTCTGCTCCTCCTCCCCGCCGCCTCGTGGAGGCTGGGGGCACCCCCCCGCTCCCGTTCCCCTAGTGCTGGGCCCCAGAGGCTTCTTTCGGCGGCTGCGGACAGGCGGCGGGGGCGGGCAGTGACGGCCCGCTGCCCAGCCAGCCAGAGGCAGGCGGCCAGCGGCCGCTCTGCACGTGGCGCCGGGCCGCGGTCACCGGTGCCCACAGCAGCCCAGTCCCCTTCAGCGGCTCCCTCTCACGGCGCGCTGATCAGCGCCGGGCCTCCCCCGCCTTCCCCGCAGACTGCTCTCGGCGGCAGATCGGGCGCCCACGTGGTGCCGGGCGGCCGCGGCGGTGCTGCGATTGGTGAGGGGGGGGGCCAGTGCGCAGGTGGGGGATATGAGTCTGGGGCAGTGGGGAGAGGTGCCCGCTGTCCCCAGAACAGTGCAGGACCCACATACACCCCTCCCTGGCGTGGGGCCTATCGCACCCCGGTACTTAAGTGGAGTTGTGGGGTTGTCGACTCATGGGGTTGCTGGGGCGGGGGACGTGGCAGTTACTGCCGCTGCGCCCACCCCTGCTTCGGTGACATGGCAAGGTTTCCCGGAGGTGACCCCGGCATCGGGGGCCTGCTTTAGGGGCCCCTGGTCGTCAGTCGCGCCGCCGCCCGTGGCGGCGTCCCCGTTCGTCGGGTTTCAAACCCCTCCCTCCGCCCTGCCTGGGGCATTTCAGTTAGGGTCGACACAGACGTCCGTCGCAGCGTCTTACCAGGCGCCCGGCCCGGCTCCTTCGTTCGCAGCGCAGCAAGGCTTCGCGGGGAGCCAGTCCTTCCCCGGGGGTTTTCCGTGGCCTCTGGCGCCGGCGTTCCCCTTAGCTGCCAGCATGCCCTCCATGGGCTTCACGGTGGCGTCCGGTCCACAATTTTCCCCGCACGTAGCCGGCGCGGGCGCCGACGTGCAGACCACATGGTCGGTCGGCGGCCCCCGAGTCACGGTGCCCCTTCCTGCCTTTGCGGGCTTGCAACCAGGGCGGTCACTGGTCGGGGGGAGTCAGGTAGCACAGGGTTGGCCTCCCCTCCCGGCACCCCCTCAGTTCCTTCCGGTGTCATCCGGATGGGCGGGGACGAGCGGCTACACGCCGCATACTGCGTGGCGGCCGTCTTACCCCGTGGGTTTCGGTGCCGGAGGCGGGGCTGCCTTCACGCAATCAGTCGGGTACACCTCGGTTGGGGGTCCCCCCCTGCAGCTTCCCGCCGGCCACCCGCCGCGGAGCGGCTGGGCGGGGCCTCCTCCCCCGCAGATTCAACCCATTGTTAATGATGTTTTGGTCTCCTCTGCGCCTGTTGTCCCCTCTGTTTCTCCCTCACAGGTTCCGACTAGTTCAGGGGCAACGCCCGGCAGGAGGCGAGGGTCGCAGACGGCCGCAACATCGACGGAGGAGGTGCGGCCATCAGCGGAGGCGGGTGCAGCGGACGACGCGGTTCCGGGTCCTTCTACCACCGGTGAGCTAACCCTTCCTTTGCACATTTCAACCTGTAGTTCCTCATCTTCTAGCAGTGTTTCGTCCGGTTCTCCGAGGCGCCCGCGTAAATTAGCTAGACTCATCGCGCGGCGAATGGCAAAGGAGGCGCATAAGGTGGCCGCGCCTGCGCCGGTGGTCCCTCCTGACCCCCCCCCCCCCGTTATGGGGAAATGGTACATTGCGCCAACACTGCAGTTACACGGGGGGTTCGCAAGCGCATGCGAGAAAAAATCCGGAAGGGGAAGTACGTAGACATATTCACCCTTACGGAGGAAATGCGACAGGGTTTTGACGCAGCCAAGAAGCCGGGTGGCATTGGGGAAAATGCGTTTCGCAATTTTCACCAGTGGTTGCGTGGCTTTTTGGTTTTCACGGCTTGCTACAAGGAATCGCGGCCCTCGGAGTATGCCAACTTAGTTAAATATTTGTTTTTGGTACACGATATGTACTTAAAATCCAAGGGTTCCGCTTGGCGGGATTACGACGAGAAGTTCCGTCGCAATCAGGATGGCAACCCCATCCTGCCCGCGGGTTTTAAGGATGTCGAGGTGTGGTTGGAGGTCACACAGCAGGTCAAGCCCACCCCGGACGTCACGGCCAAGAAGCCCGGGTCGGCCGGGGCTGCGGGTTCCCGCTTGATAGGGAAAGGCAAGTGCTTTGCCTACAACGACGGCAAGTGCGTCAAAGGAGCGATTTGTCGTTTTCGCCACTCATGTAAGTTGTGCGGGGCAAGTCACCCGGCCAAGGATTGCACCTCGGCGGCAGGCGGTAAGCCCGCCGCTTCCGCCGAGGCCGGGGGAGTTGGCAAGTAAGGCCTTCTCCCCGATTCTAGTTCCCGAGTTGCAGCGCTGGCTTAGCTTGTACCCCGATGAGGCGGCGGCATCGTTTCTCTTGGAGGGCTTCCGGCACGGTTTTCGTTTTCCCATTTCGGATTCGGTGCATGTGGTGGCGCGCCAGAATTTGAGATCGGCTCGCGAATTCCCGCAGGAGGTCCGGCGTAAAGTGGACGGGGAGATTGGCCTGGGGCGCATGGCTGGGCCCTACGCCTTTTCCCCGCTGCCCTCCTTGTGCATTTCCCCAGTAGGGGTGGTGCCCAAGAAGGCCGCTGGCAAGTTTCGCTTGATACAGCACTTGTCGCACCCTCCGGGTTTGTCGGTCAACGACGCTATTCCGGAGGCTAAGTGCAGGGTACGTTATCAGTCGTTTGATGACGCGCTGCGCTTGGTGCGGGATTGTGGTCCGGGGGGTCTGTTGGCAAAATTGGACGTGGAGTCGGCCTTTCGCCTACTCCCGCTGCACCCAGATTCCCTGCGGTTTCTTGGTTTCAAACTAGGGGGCGACTTTTACGTGGATCGGTGTCTCCCCATGGGTTGTTCTGTCTCCTGCGCCTACTTTGAGTGTTTTAGCACATTTTTGCACTGGTGTGTCCAGACCGCCTCCGGCCAACCGGGGGTGGCTCACTACCTGGACGACTTTCTCTTTGTGGGGCCCGGGGACAGTTCGGTCTGTGGGGACATTCTGGCGGTGGCCAGGTCATTATTCAGCGCTTTAGGGGTGCCTGTCGCGCAAGACAAATGCGAGGGCCCTTGCACTTGTCTTAGCTATTTAGGTATCGAAATTGACACTGTGGGGGGTTGCTGTCGCCTGCCCGAGGATAAAGTGCGTAAGCTTTTGGGTTTAATTTCTGACTGTCTAGGCAAACGCAGAGTTCGGCTTAAGCAGGTGCAGTCCTTGCTGGGTTCTCTCAATTTTGCGTGCCGGATTATCCCCATGGGTAGGATTTTCTGTCGCAAACTTGAGCGGGCCACGGCGGGGACGGTCCGGCAGAATCACACCGTGTACCTTTCCCGCGAGATCAGAGATGATTTGCGGATTTGGGTCTCTTTCCTGGTGTCCTTCAACAGGGAAGTTTTGTTGCCCGCGCCTTGTTGTTCCAGTAAGCAGCTGCAATTGTTCACGGATGCCTCAGGCAGTCGAGGTTTTGGCGCGTTTTTTGCTGGCGCATGGTGCGCTGCGGCTTGGCCGGCCTCGTGGGTAACGCGTGGGTTTACCAAGAACCTCCTTTTGCTGGAATTGTTTCCGATCATAGTGGCGCTTGAATTATGGGCCGGCCAGTTCGCAAATAGGGACATTTTGTTTCGTTGCGACAACTTGGGGGTGGTGCATGCTATTAATAATCAGCGTTCCTCCTCGCCGCAGGCTCTGAGGCTGCTACGGCATCTAGTGTTAGTTTGCTTGCAGCGCAATATTAATTTCAGGGCCCGCCACGTGCCTGGAGTTGACAATGGAATTGCGGATGCATTGTCTCGGTTCCAGTTTGACAAATTCAGGACGTTGGCGCCGGGAGCGGTGGCGGAGGGGTTACAGTGCCCACCTTCTGTCTGGCAGATGGTCGAGTCGGGTTAACTGCTTTAGCCAGGTGTGCTCTGGCTCCCTCCACTCTCCGAGCGTATGATGCAGCCTGGCGGGATTGGTCGGTCTTTCAGAGTAGGTACGGGGTAGCAGGTGAGTCCTCGGCCGACGCCCTGTTGACCTTTGTTTGGGAACATTACCAAAACGGTAGGTCAAAAGCGGCCATGGCAGCTGCCCTTGCGGGCATTTCTTTTCACTCGCGGCTCCACGGGATAACGGACCCCACGGGGTCGTTTGTCCTTTCCAGAGCGCTGAAAGGTTGGGCCAGGTTGCGCCCGGCGCCTGCGGACTCACGTAGGCCCATAACGTTGCAGCTTCTAACGGATTTACTGCGGGTGCTGCCTCAAATTGCATCCTCGGAATTCGAGGTCGCGTTGTTTAGTTGTGCGTATGCCCTGGCCTTTTTCGGGGCTTTTCGGGTGAGCGAGTTGGTGGCATGCAGCAAGACGTCTCGGGAGTCGGGTTTGCTTTACGAAAATGTGCGCTTGCAGGAGGGCCTGTTGCTCTGTAGGATTGTGCGGTCCAAGACAGATCAAGCAGGTCGGGGTCGCTGGTTGTCCTTGGAGGCTCAGGAGGAACCGGGTGTTTGCCCACTGCGGTTGACGCAGGAGTATGTACGGTTGAGGCCTCCAGGGGGCGACCAGCTGCTGGTGCACGCGCAGGTTGACCCTCTGACAAAATTTCAATTTGCTGCTGTGTTCAAAAAATGTTTGGCGGCATTGGGCTTGCAGGGGGCGGACTTCGGTACCCATTCCTTTAGGATTGGGGCGGCTACTCATGCAGCGGCTACAGGTTCATCCCCTGCGGCTATCCGGGAGCTGGGCCGTTGGAAGTCGGCCTCCTATAGGTCCTATGTCCGTTTAGATAAGTTATAGGTGCGCCTGTTGCGCTAACCCAAAAACGTGTTTACTCGTCGGTTTTTGAACGCTTACCGTTCAGGAATCGAGGGTGTGAAGTGAATTTTTACAATTTTTCCTCCGAGGGGGCCTAATTTCAATTGGCTGTTCTATTAAGGTCCACGGGAGGTTTTTTGATTTTTCTCCTTCACTTGGGTTTCTTTTTGTTACGTTGTGCTTTATGTATGTATTATGGCCCTCATTCCGAGTTGATCGCTCGCAAGGCGAATGTAGCAGAGTTACACACGCTAAGCCGCCGCCTACTGGGAGTGAATCTTAGCTTCTTAAATGTGCGACCGATGTATGCGCAATATTGCGATCACAAACGAGTTAGCAGTTTTTGAGTAGCTTCAGACTTACTCTGCCTGTGCGATCAGTTCAGTGCTTTTCGGTCCTGGCTGACGTCATAAACACACCCAGCGTTCGCCCAGGCACTCCCACCGTTTCTCCGGCCACTCCTGCGTTTTTTCCGGAAACGGTAGCGTTTTCAGCCACACGCCCCTAAAACGCCGTGCATCCGCCCAGTAACACCCATTTCCTGTCAATCACAATGCGAACGTCGGAGCGATGAAAAAGCCGTGAGTAAACTTACTTTCTTCATAGCAAAGTTACTTGGCGCAGTCGCAGTGCGAACATTGCGCATGCGCACCAAGAGAATTCTCACTGCGATGCGATGAAAATCGCCGAGCGAACAACTCGGAATGAGGGCCTATGTTCATAATCTGATGTTAGGATATTTTCTCTTGCAGCTATCATCAATTTTGGGGACAAAATATGGCTGGTTGGTCATTCCTATATTTTTTGGGCGGCAAAACATCCCATGGCACTTAGGGCAGCTGAGGTTTTTGGATCCAGGCAAGTGAGATGGTTAGGTGTTCGAGGCATGTTATGGGGTGATTTGTTGCGGGTCCTTTTTTCTCGGGAGCGCCGCTGGGGTCGCCCTAGTTGTATTGTCATTCATTTGGGTGGTAATGATCTAGGTCGAGTTAAGGGCATAGATTTGGTTTTGTCCGTTAAGGCGGATTTGGTGGCGGTCCGTTGTCACTGGCCAGGAGTCTGCATTGTTTGGTCAGAAATGGTGCCACGTTTCCATTGGCGTGGTGCGGTGCGTTTCCCGGCGCTGGAGAAAGCACGCAAGAAGGTTAATTCGGCGGTGTCTCTTTTTGTTAGGGCCATAGGTGGAGTGGCGATCAGGCATCCTCTACTGGTGCTAAGGAACAAGCAGTTTTACAGGGAGGATGGGGTTCATCTTTCTCCGGAAGGAGTGCAGTTTTTCCTGGAGGATATTTTTAGTCTTTTTCGGTAGGGCTATTTAGTTGTTCTTAGTTGGTTAATGTTGCTGGTTGCGGATGGCGGTGGCGGTTTGGTAAACCTTGGTGGCGGGAAGTCGCTACCAACCAGCTGTCACACAGGCATAAGTGGTCATTGTGGGGCTCCCTCTTTAGAAGGACGGCAGGTGTGTCCTTTTCTTGCGGTTGGACATTTAGACGTTCCCCTGCAGGAACCGAACGTTTGCCAGAGAAAGAGGGGTAAGGCCAGCACAATGCGGGTTATGCGGGAAGGAGGCGGAGTATGTGTACTCCCCTCCTTGGTTTGGTGGTTTTCATCTAGGTGACTGGTGCTGGTTTTTTGGCAGCGACTTTCTGTTTGCCATCCTCCAAGCTAAATTTAAGTCTATATTCAAAATCAATTCTAATTCGATCACAATTATAGTTTAAAGAGTTGGTCAGCGATTAATAAACATCGTCTGACCTTTAACTCCAGCTACTGTGTCCGTGTCTTTATTTCAGTGTGTGGTGTTGTTTAATTTAGTGATAAGCTAGCTTAAAGAAAAGGTTTATGTAATCACAATAAAGTTATGAGCGCCTTAGATAAGCTGAAGGCTGCATAAGCCTGAGGCCATATAAGAGATCAACTTTTTGTGATTGGTTGATTAATGACTAAGCAGTTGCTAGGCAGATCAGTTTTCCCTGTTGGTTTTTTCCTATTGGATTAGAAGGTTGTGCATCAGGTTTAATAGGAGGGTCTTAGGATAGTATATAGGTGGGGGCCATTTTCCTAGACTTCCTCTTGCCATTCATTGTATGCCCGCCCGCCCTCCCGGATTTCAGCTACGTTTTTTTGTTCTTGCAGTGGGCTATTGAAAGCCAGATTGGCGGGAAGTCGCTACCAACCAGCTGTCACACAGGCATAAGTGGTCATTGTGGGGCTCCCTCTTTAGAAGGACGGCAGGTGTGTCCTTTTCTTGCGGTTGGACATTTAGACGTTCCCCTGCGGGAACCGAACGTTTGCCAGAGAAAGAGGGGTAAGGCCAGCACAATGCGGGTTATGCGGGAAGGAGGCGGGGTAAGTGTACCCCCCTCCTTGGTTTGGTGGTTTTCATCTAGGTGACTGGTGCTGGTTTTTTGGCAGCGACTTTCTGTTTGCCATCCTCCAAGCTAAATTTAAGTCTATATTCAAAATCAATTCTAATTCGATCACAATTATAGTTTAAAGAGTTGGTCAGCGATTAATAAACATCGTCTGACCTTTAACTCCAGCTACTGTGTCCGTGTCTTTATTTCAGTGTGTGGTGTTGTTTAATTTAGTGATAAGCTAGCTTAAAGAAAAGGTTTATGTAATCACAATAAAGTTATGAGCGCCTTAGTTTGTTTGGCATATAGTAGAAATGCATGTTACTTCAAGTTTTATTCAGTTGAGTATCATGTTAACTATTATCATACAGAATGTACAGGTCTATGTAGATTAGCCTCTACAAATAATAGCATAACCCGTAGATGGGTGTTGGACAGTTACATGTTACTGCTCTCAGCCTCAGGGGCTGATGCACAGTTGGATGCAAGTAACTTGCATGTTTTCTTCTGTGCATACTCTGGAACAAAGAAAATTCATCAAGTGGTACACAAACGCATTTTCAGTTGTGGCTGATGGGACTTTAATGTAGCTGTAACAGGGCATACTTACTGTATGTAGGCTCTGAGAGAGTGTGTGTGAAACTGTGGGTTATGTAGAGTTCTACTGTATTCATGCATAACTACGCCTGTTTTCAGATGTATCTTTTGCAAAAGGAATTTGGCTGGTGCAGGTGCGCAGTGATAATAATGACATGTCTGAAACCAAGCATATGGATAGGGTTAGTCCAACCGGAGATGCAACTCAGCATATGGGAGAATGTATGCAGTTCTACATACGCAATGGGGATGCAAACACAGCCTATTGTATTACAGTGGTCTATATGCATCAGACACTCAGGGCCTGATTCTGAGTAACACACAATGCCGATATTCACACAAATGGCTGATGTTTTTCGACTGCGCATGCGTCCAAGTAATTAAAGTCACATAGCGCATGCATCCCAGGACGTATACACGCAGGGTTGCAGTACTGATTGCCTGCATGTTGTAGGCTATTAAATTTACCCTTTAGGGCCTTAGTCACATGTACTACGGATGTCAGGTGCAGTGGCGCATGGATCTAAATTGCACCGTGTATGCATCCTGATTGTTTACGCAAAGAGTACTGACTCAAGTGTGCCGTTTTAGAAATGCATTGGACAGATATTGGGCGTTCTTGGGTGGTGGCTATTTAGATGCAAGGAGATGCCCTGTTCTATGAACATGGGATGTGAGTTTGACAGGCGTGTTGCATGGGTGGTCTTCAGTATGCCGACTGACAGGATCCCGGCGCACAGCATACCGGCGCCAGGATCCCGACAGCCGGCATACCGACACTTATTCTCCCTCGTGGGGGTCCACGACCCCCCTGGAGGGAGAATAAAATAGCGTGGCGCGCGTAGCGCGCCACCGTGCCCGTAGCGTGGCGAGTGCAGCGAGCCCGCAAGGGGCTCATTTGCGCTCGCCACACTGTCGGTAAGCCGGCGGTCGGGCTCCTGGCGCCGGTATGCTGGTCGCCAGGAGCCCGACCGCCGGCATACCGTAGTGAACCCGTGTTGCATAACTAGTGCCGATCATAAATGCCTAATTGCTTACATTTGAAGCCATAATCTGACATAGATTATAAATTCTGCACCTGCACCTAGATTCTGCACCTAACACGGAGAAGGTGCAAGTTCCGATGGTGCATCCAATGGTTGCATTACAGCAGCGTGCGACTAAGAAGAGCACCTCAATGTGGTACAGAATATAAATCATACTGAAGATCGCAATCTAAATGGATTTGGAGATATTTATCATACACAGAGTGCCGTTAAAGGATTTATAGTCTGCAGGGTACAATGAAGAAATTGTATTCCATAAAAAAAGGGGGTAATTCAGACCTGATCGCTGCTGTGTGTTTTTGCACAGCGGGCGATCAGGTCTGAAATGTGCAGGCACGATGGACCGCAGCAACAGGGATTGCCGGTCAGCGACGGGATAGTGCGAAAATTACGAATGCACCGGCGATCGCAAGGTGTTTGACAGGAAGAGGGCATTTGTGGGTGGTAACTGACCATTTACAGGGAGTGTCCAGAAAAACGCAGATGGGAGCCGGCGTTTTGAAGGAGGGTTTCTGACATCAGCTCCGGCCCCGATCATCACAGCGGCTGAGTAAGTCCTGGGCAGTGCAGAGACTGCACAAACTTATGTTTGTGCAACTCTGCCAATGAATACGATCGCACAACTGCAAAAAGGTAATACCCTCCCCCTGTAGACAGCGACTACCTGATCGCAGGGATGCAAAAAAATGCACCCTAGTGATCAGGTCTGAATTAGGCCCCAGATCTTTATGATAATGCAGCTACAAGCCCTTCCCTTGGTGTACAGCTGTGCGTTCACATGCGCTAGGACTGACACGCTTGCTTTGAGCATCTTTAGTGTTGGAGTTACGATTTTGATGTATGGGAGACACATGGTATCAGAAATGTCTTTGAAATATACTGGCCATTCCTGGGCGGTGGCTTAGCGGACGCATGGTCAAGGTTCATCTGATGGGCATGTTATGGGAGTGTTACTGGAAAGTTTTAGGTCACTATACATTGGAGCCAGGCCTTATGTCTACCCCAGCCTTTTTTTGCCTGTTTATTTTTTTTTTACCAGAGATAGGATTATTGGATATTTATCAAAGGATGCTGCTTGGTGGTAGCCATTTCGGGGGTCTCTGGCAATAGCTTCCACATGCAAAGTAATTGTTTGTGTAACATCTAAAGGAAAAACATCTTCATTCAAAGTATTTTTTTGTAAGTAAAACTAATTAAAATATATACTGTATATATTTTCAATGTTATTTCCTTGAAAGTGGAACTGAAAGCCCAAGTTTGGTTCCCCGTTTCCATTGCACATGTGCGAGGTGGCCAGCTGGCTCCCTCATTTTCTGTCTCCAACATAAATATTGAATCTTTTCTATCACTACATAGACCCCTAAAATCAACAAGACCTACACTCAAAATTGTATATCATGGTTGCAAGTACCACTAAACTCCTAACATTGCATTCACACAGTTGTTTTTCTCAATACGTCACAATCAACAGTTGTATTGCGCCATGCCACATAATGGTTTACTTCACACCAGCTGTTTGAAAACATACATTTTCTTTAAAAACAAAAAAGTACAACATTTCAGCTGTGTTTATTGGTGTCCAGTGCACTGTAACCTGTGCCTTACTTACCGGGTCTGGCAGTGCTGGTCCAGGGCGGGCGGGTGGCTGGCTGCGTGCGCAGCACTAACTCCTGATAGCTTCTCTGGCTTCCAGGAATGAACAGGTGCCTGTGGCTCCCATAGAGACAAATGCACAGTACTGTTCTAGATTTAAAGGGTAAGGGGTGTCACTGCTTGATGTCACTATAGGAGCCAGTGTCAGACACTGCTCCCTATAAAAGGCAGTCTTTGAGCACAGAGAGGTGCTGCTCTTATACAGTGATCCAGCGTTCCAACCTTGGGCTTTCCTGTGCAAATTTCAGCAAGTCCTGCCATCCCTGTGTATTGTTCTAGGTCCTTGCTACTCCTGAGTATTGTTCCCAGGATCTTGCTATCTTTGTGCTTTGTTCCCAGTTCCTGTCTCCGTTCCTGTATATTTCTTTACCTAGTTTCCACCCAGTCTGACGATTCTGTGTCCTTAAGCTTCACTGCGACTTACCAGTTACAAACTCCGTTGAATACAAGCCCATAATTAGGAACCAAGACCAAGGGCCATGACCTGCATGTCATGTGCAGTGAAGCAGGGGACCCTTATGAAAACCACCATCATGTTATATGTGCCTTCGCTCTGGGTTACAGCTAATCCAAAAGTATGGGCCAGCATCCACTTCATGTATCCATGAGTTTGCGACAATTGGTTCCTCACACGTTCATCTATATAAATCTATTTCAACTAAAGTGGCGATAAAAGGTTTAGACCAATCTTGGTTGCAGATAGTAGTAGAGTAAAACTATTTGCTGAACAATGTACCTCCACTCATTTATGTCATGTCTGATCTCCAAAATTCATAAACTCTATTTTTTAATATCCACCAAGGAACATTTAAAGGACAACTACTACAACTGTCCTTCACATTTAATAAATGTGGAGCCCTCCATGTTATCACTGTGAGGAGGTTATACTGAGGTGGATGCAGTTGCAGTATCTTTATGTTAATGCTGCGGCTGGTGGGCATCCTATTTGTTGAAATATGGAGTGAGCTACTGTGCAGTTTCCATGGTGTTCCTTTAGGGAGGCAGCAATTCTTTACCAAGATGGCCACCGCTTGAATGTAACTGTAAGTACAGCTGTACAAACACACTACTACTGCTCAATAAACCCTACTACTGTTTAGGTTTGGTGACTTTGGTGGATCCGCTGGTGTATACTACTTACTCTGCTTATGCCTTTGCCAATTAGTACAGACATATTCAACCAAAAAGGGGAAAATTCAAATTCAACACAAATGAGACAACCACCCACTGGGGTGCTAATGTGACGAAGCACTATTGGTATACCATCGACTGCACCATCGTACATTGCCCCTATGGCCAGGGGGCAGTGGAACTGTATCTTTAGAAGCAGATGCTAACACCATTATGCCTGTGACTCTCTACTGTCTGTAGTCACCCCCAGTAGGCGGATTGGGATGTAAAACCAGCCTGAAATTATTATTGCAACAGCCCTATTGTGGACGGTGACTATTGAGTGGGTGGGGTCTATCGATGGTGAGAGATCCATTCTTATAAGGCCTGATACTGAGTTGGATGCAGTTGTGGTTTTCTTGTGTCTTTTGTTGCAATTGCGTCTGCAACTTTATGCTAATGCCGCTACAATGCCCTTCCTTGGTGTACAGCCATGCAGCTGAATATGGAATGACTGAGATGACAACTTTCGGTGCCTTAGAAAGGAAATAGAAAAAAAGAAAGACTCTATGCTGGGGCACTCTTATCTGAAAAATTGATAGACAATAAAATGTAACCTTTATTATGAATCATATAAAATAAGGTGTGACTGACAAGAAAAATATTAATGAAAAATATATAAGGCTGATGGACAGTAAATACTGCCAAGGTGAAAAATTATTTTATATGATGGCAGGAGTAGCTTAACATGTGTCCACTGACAACGAGTAGATAGCTAAAAATCTCCTGTAATGATATCCCGTATATTAATATTGGCACCAATGGATTAAATAGTTTGTTGCCTAATGTGGTATTGGTCCACCTGCTGTGTGGATATCTGACAGTGGTGTCACCTTAGGCATTTTGATGCAGCAGGATAGACAGAGGTGTATAACCTGCTAGGTAAGTATGGATTAATGATTATTGACAGATTATTGATTGAGCCATGAAGAGTGGACTAGAGCCACCATAGGTTTAAAGAGAGACTAAAATGTTCTCCTATACTCCCTATAAAGATTAATCTATTAGCACAAATCTATTAGCACAGTTGAAGGAAGAAAAGAAACAAGAGTGAGGGAATGTTCCTTCTGCTTTCCAGCATAGTTTAATGCACCTGGTGTTCCTTGGCAGTCTCCCAACCAGGTACTAACCAGGTCTTCCAGAGCTTTGCTTCCAAGATCAGACGGGATTAGGCGTCTCCAGTGTTAGATTCTCCAAAGTCGGTTACAGACATTTCACCTGGCATTAAGGTTCTGTCTGCCATTATTTACCAGTGCGGAACACTTCCTTTTTCTTCTGCATTAACTTTTAGTGCCTACAAGCATTGCAATCATGCTTTGTGCCTCTTTATACTTTCAAAAAATAAATATACATAATTTCCCCACAGACGACTGACCTGTCTATAGTACTTGCAAACATGCTTGGCACTGTCGTAGAAGCAAATTCAGGGCTACCAGGTTTTCCGTCTCCTGGCCAGAGGTGTAGGGAGGAGCTGCAGCACCCCGGGCAGGCACATGGTATGGTGCCCTATCATCCAGTACAGACATGTGTCTGAGGAATGGGTGTAGCCAGAACGTGGTGCTAAAATGCATCATGTGTACAGGAAGGAAAGCACCCACTATGTGTTTAGTGTATGTACTGGAGGCCAAGGGGGAAAGTACTGTAAGTCTCGGGGGCTGGGTGGCAGGGCAGGTGATTTATGTCCCTTGTGCTGGGGGGGGCAGGTAGTGTATGTCCCTTGGGCCGGGGTGGAGGTATGGTGGGTAGTGTATGGTACAGAGGCAAGGTTGGGGGGGGGTATTATGGTTAGTATGTTTTAGGGGATAGGTGGGTAATTGATGGCACTGGGATTGGTAGGGGGATTGGAAAGTGTATGTCTCCAGGGCAGGGGAGTTGGGTGTTCTGGTGGTAGGGCGGGCAGTGTATGTCCCTGGAGCCAGCGGTGTGTAGGGCAGGCAGTGTTTGTCCCTGCGGAAGGGGGTGGTGGTAAGGTGGATAGCGTATGTCTCTGTGTTGGGGGGGCTACTGTTTCTAGGGTGCTGAGGGTAGGATGGGGAGTGTATGTCCCTGGAGCCAAGGGATAGTTTAGGTCTGTGGAGCTGGGGGTAGGGGTAGGTCCCAGGGGCTAGGTAGGTTCCGGAGGCAGCCAGGGTAGGGTAGTTTATGGCTTTGTTCCACAGTCCAGTGGGTGGCGGTTAGGAAGGGTTCTGCATCTCCAAGAGGGTAATGCTGGTTAGCTTGGAGCCACTGTATTTTATTTCTATCAACAGGATAACAAATCCTGACTGACAATGATGAGACTACTGTGAGACAGAACACTACACACACAGCAGCACCAATGAGCCCGTTCTTTACTCCACAGTGTGAGCCTTGCCGATACAACAGTGAATAGTGTGATAGTACAAAAGATAATTAATTCTCTGCTGTGCTATTATATATATATATTGTGCCAACTCTGTGCTACTCCAATGGTACGCTGCTGCTCCCAGCCAGCAAATGGCACCCAGAGGTGCCCACTAGCCAGAGCAGATGACAGTTTCTGGTTTGTGTTCCATAGTGGAACGTAAAACCTGGAAGCGCTGCAGCTGGTCTGGCAGATTTATGAATCAGCCCGGGCCAGCAGAGCTTTCCTGGTGGACTAATCTGCCCCTGGCCCCCCAGTTATCACCTAAAAACACCCATGGATCTCCATGCCATTTTGATCTGTGTCCCCGGCAGTAACCACTGGGACACATGAACATATGCATGTGCAGAGGGAAAATGTTAAATACATGCATCTGATGCTTTCCCTGCGTCTGACTAAAAATACTCCAGAGGGATGGGCTCAGCATCCAGGAGGTTGATGTATTCTACTGGGAGTGCTGTAGTACTCCCCTAAATTTGTTAAGACTTATGGGTTTCCTGGGAGTGTACACAAGTATTGTTCTCTGGAGAGGCATTGACCTTCTGTTTAGCAGGTTTATATAAGATGATTCCGTGACAAGCTTTTTTGTTAAAGTTAATGATTTCCAGCCACTAACTTCACATATCTCGCTTTACAAGCTGCTCAAAGTTTCAAAATTGGTTCATGTATGTCCAGTAAATCGTATGTAAATATTGTGCTGTAATGACAATTGGCGCTATAGACTGTAAAAACACAGGGCTGATAGTGATATACTCCCTTCACACTGAGCCCCTCACCTCGAATATTGTCAGGGCAAACTAGGTCCTGGCTTGGTGTGAAAGGGACTACTCGGGATTCGGTACCCCTTGGAATTTGATCCATGTCGTGACCAGCGTTGAACTTGGGACTGACCCAGGAGATCTTGAGTGTGAAATCACGACCTGGGTCATTCAATGTCATCTCCAAGTGCTGGCAAAGGTATGACCCAGCAATAACCCAGTCCAGCCTGCAGTGCACAGCCTCCCCATGTGCAGCCTCCCCATGTGTTGGTCAGAAAGCACTTAGGAGAGAGGACAGCCAGGTCCCCATGTGCCTGGTGGAAAGCACTTATGAGATAGGACAGCCAGGTCCTTATGTCCCTGGTGGAAAGCATGTAGGAGAAGGGACAGCCAAGTCCCCATGTCCCAGGTGGGAAGCACTTGGGGATAGGATAGCCAGGTCCCCATGTCCTTGGTGGAAAGCACGTAGGAGATAGGACAGCCAGGTCCCCATGTCCCTGGTGGAAAGCACGTAGGAGATAGGACAGCCCGGTCCCCATGGCCTGATGGAAAGCACTGGTTAGATTAAGCAGGTGTGTCCACATATGCATGGTGGAAAGCACTTATGAGATAGGACAATAGTATCCCTATAATTGTGGTGATATTGTGGGTTTTCTTTTGGCCTCAGCATATTGGTGACTCATCAGTTTGTTTATTTATCTGACCCTCAGGAAGGCCATACCTTGAAGGAGAGATGGATTTGGACCTGTGATGGAATTTGGTGGCTGTATCACTGTAATTATAGACTGCATGTGATCATATATGAAGTTTTCTTTGCATTACCCAGAAGCTGAAGTCTTCTTTACACTACACAAACATTAGATGCAGAGACCAAACATGTCAGCAGAACAGCCTTCATTACCTACCATGCGCAGTGTGAATGGTATAATTGCCTACTCTCCTGGTACCTGCAGTAGGCTCCAATTTTTCGGTAGTCCCCCGCACCCCCGGAGAGTGAGCACCCCTCCAACTTCCCACCCACTTCCCAGTGGTGGAAGGTGGGGAGATTAATGATGTAATGACATGACTAGCCCAGCCCCGCCTCCAATGCCACCCAAAACTGTGACAAGTGTAGTAAATTGATTTTCGTTATTTACGTTTGTTTGTCCATTATTGAACGTTCCACACCACTTTCTCACATCATCATATACTGTACATTCCTTCATTGATGATACATTTAAGCAAGTCTCTCTACACATTCAAGAATTGAATAACACTTTCAGATCACAGTCGGAGGGATTTTGTATGTAGGGTTCATTTTGACAACAAACAACATCGCCAAAAAAACACATAAGAGCACACACTCACAGATCCCTTAGAAAACAGATTATGGAGACATCCAATCCATGACAGAAATGTGCAATTATTTTCTGGATTACCCTCGTATAATACCTTTCCAGAATCCCACAATCGGCACTGCACAAATCACTGGGAAAATCGTGGCAAGTAAACCCAGAGATTTGCGCATGCACAGTAGAGAAATCCCAGGAATATGGCGCTTGCGTCCTGTACTCAGTGACATGTGCATGCACAGTAGATTTTTGCACACTAACACAATAAGTGACATGGCACTAATATCATACCCTCCAACATTTTACACACAAAATTCGGTACAAATTATAAAAGGGGGCGTGGCCACATGTAAAGGGGGTGTGACCACGCCCCTTTTCATATACATTTAATGGAAATTTAGAGAGCCAAAAATTGGTACAGACCATAAAAAAAAGGTACTGTACCTGCTAAAAAGGTATAGGTGGAGTGTATGTAGTACTGATGTGCACCGGACATTTTACGGGTTTTGAGTGTTGGTTTTGGATTCGGTTCTGCGGCCATGTTTTGGATTCGGACGCGTTTTGGCAAAACCTCCCTGAAAATTTTTTGTCGGATTCGGGTGTGTTTTGGATTCGGGTGTTTTTTTACAAAAAAACCCTCAAAAACAGCTTAAATCATAGAATTTGGGGGTCATTTTGATACCATAGTATTATTAACCTCAATAACCATAATTTCCACTCATTTCCTGTCTATTCTGAACACCTCACACCTCACAATGTTATTTTTAGTCCTAAAATTTGCACCGAGGTCGCTGGATGACTAAGCTAAGTGACCCAAGTGACCGACACAAACACCTGGCCCATCTAGGAAGGGCACTGCAGTGTCAGACAGGATGGCAGATTTAAAAAATAGTCCCCAAACAGCACATGATGCAAAGAAAAAAAGAGGTGCAATGAGGTAGCTGTGTGACTAAGCTAAGCGACCCAAGTGGCCGACACAAACACCTGGCCCATCTAGGAGTGGCACTGCAGTGTCAGACAGGATGGCAGATTTAAAAAATAGTCCCCAAACAGCACATGATGCAAAGAAAAAAAGAGGTGCACCAAGGTCGCTGGATGGCTAAGCTAAGCGACCCAAGTGGCCGACACAAACACCTGGCCCATCTAAGAGTGGCACTGCAGTGTCAGACAGGATGGCAGATTTAAAAAATAGTACCCAAACAGCACATGATGCAAAGAAAAAAAGAGCTGCAATGAGGTAGCTGTGTGACTAAGCTAAGCGACCCAAGTGGTCGACACAAACACCTGGCCCATCTAGGAGTGGCACTACAGTGTCAGACAGGATGGCAGATTTAAAAAATAGTCCCCAAACAGCACATGATGCAAAGAAAAAAAAGAGGTGCAATAAGGTCGCTTTGTGACTAAGCTAAGCGACCCAAGTGGCCGACACAAACACCTGGCCCATCTAGGAGTGGCACTGCAGTGTCAGACAGGATGGCACTTAAAAAAATAGTCCCCAAACAGCACATGATGCAAAGAAAAAAAGAGGTGCAATGAGGTAGCTGTGTGACTAAGCTAAGCGACCCAAGTGACCGACACAAACACCTGGCCCATCTAGGAGTGGCACTGCAGTGTCAAACAGGATGGCACTTCAAAAAATTGTCCCCAAACAGCACATGATGCAAAGAAAAAAAGCTGCGATGAGGTAGCTGTGTGACTAAGCTAGGTGACCCAAGTGGCCGACACAAACACCTGGCCCATCTAGGAGTGGCACTGCAGTGTCAAACAGGATGGCAGATTTAAAAAATAGTCCCCAAACAGCACATGATGCAAAGAAAAAAAGAGGTGCACCAAGGTCGCTGGATAGCTAAGCTAAGCGACCCAAGTGGCCGACACAAACACCTGGCCCATCTAGGAGTGAAACTGCAGTGTCAAACAGGATGGCACTTCAAAAAATTGTCCCCAAACAGCACATGATGCAAAGAAAACAAGAGCTACAATGAGGTAGCTGTGTGACTAAGCTAAATGACCCAAGTGGCCGACACAAACACCTGGCCCATCTAGGAGTGGCACTGCAGTGTCAAACAGGATGTCAGATTTAAAAAATAGTCCCCAAACAGCACATGATGCAAAGAAAAAAAAAGGTGCACCAAGGTCACTGGATGGCTAAGCTAAGCGACCCAAGTGGCCGACACAAACACCTGGCCCATCTAGGAGTGGCACTGCAGTGTAAGACAGGATGGCAGATTTAAAAAATAGTCCCCATACAGCACATGATGCAAAGAAAAAAAGAGGCGCAATGAGGTAGCTGTGTGACTAAGCTAAGCGACCCAAGTGGCCAACACAAACTCCTGGCCCATCTATGAGTGGCACTGCAATGTCAGACAGGATGGCAGATTTAAAAAATAGTCCCCAAACAGCACATGATGCAAAGAAAGTGCAATGAGGTAGCTGTGTGACTAAGCTAAGCGACCCAAGTGGCCGACACCTGGCCCATCTAGGAGTGGCACTGCAGTGTCAAACAGGATGGCACTTCAAAAAATTGTCCCCAAACAGCACATGATGCAAAGAAAAAAAGAGGTGCAATGAGGTAGCTGTGTGACTAAGCTAAGCGACCCAAGTGGCCGACACAAACACCTGGCCCATCTAGGAGTGGCACTGCAGTGTCAGACAGGATGGCAGATTTAAAAAATAGTCCCCAAACAGCACATGATGCAAAGAAAAAAAGAGGTGCAATGAGGTAGCTGTGTGACTAAGCTAAGCGACCCAAGTGGCCGACACAAACACCTGGCCCATCTAGGAGTGGCACTGTAGTGTCAGACAGGATGGCACTTCAAAAAATAGTACCCAAACAGCACATGACGCAAAGAAAAAAAGAGCTGCAATGAGGTAGCTGTGTGACTAAGCTAAGCGACCCAAGTGGCCGACACAAACACCTGGCCCATCTAGGAGTGGCACTGCAGTGTCAGATAGGATGGCAGATTTAAAAAATAGTCCCCAAACAGCACATGATGCAAAGAAAAAAAAGAGGTGCAATAAGGTCGCTTTGTGACTAAGCTAAGCGACCCAAGTGGCCGACACAAACACCTGGCCCATCTAGGAGTGGCACTGCAGTGTCAGACAGGATGGCAGATTTAAAAAAATAGTCCCCAAACAGCACATGATGCAAAGAAAAAAAGAGGTGCAATGAGGTAGCTGTGTGACTAAGCTAAGCGACCCAAGTGGCCGACACAAACACCTGGCCCATCTAGGAGTGACACTGCAGTGTCAAACAGAATGGCAGATTTAAAAAATAGTCCCCAAACAGCACATGATGCAAAGAAAAAAAGAGGTGCACCAAGGTCGCTGGATGGCTAAGCTAAGCGACCCAAGTGGCCGACACAAACACCTGGCCCATCTAGGAGTGAAACTGCAGTGTAAGACAGGATGGCAGATTTAAAAAATAGTCCCCAAACAGCACATGATGCAAAGAAAAAAAGAGGTGCAATGAGGTAGCTGTGTGACTAAGCTAAGCGACCCAAGTGGCCGACACAAACACCTGGCCCATCTAGGAGTGGCACTGCAGTGTCAGACAGGATGGCAGATTTAAAAAATAGTCCCCAAACAGCACATGATGCAAAGAAAAAAAGAGGTGCAATGAGGTAGCTGTGTGACTAAGCTAAGCGACCCAAGTGGCCGACACAAACACCTGGAACATCTATGAGTGGCACTGCAGTGTCAGACAGGATGGCACTTAAAAAAATAGTCCCCAAACAGCACATGATGCAAAGAAAAAAAGAGGTGCAATGAGGTAGCTGTGTGACTAAGCTAAGCGACCCAAGTGGCCGACACAAACACCTGGCCCATCTAGGAGTGGCACTGCAGTATCAGACAGGATGGCAGATTTAAAAAATAGTCCCCAAACAGCACATGATGCAAAGAAAAATAGAGGCGCACCAAGGTCGCTGTGTGACTAAGCTAAGCGACCCAAGTGGCCGACACAAACACCTGGCCCATCTAGGAGTGTCACTGCAGTGTCAGACAGGATGGCAGATTTAAAAAATAGTCCCCAAACAGCACATGATGCAAAGAAAAAAAGAGGCGCAATGAGGTAGCTGTGTGACTAAGCTAAGCGACCCAAGTGGCCAACACAAACTCCTGGCTCATCTATGAGTGGCACTGCAATGTCATACAGGATGGCAGATTTAAAAAATAGTCCCCAAACAGCACATGATGCAAAGAAAGTGCAATGAGGTAGCTGTGTGACTAAGCTAAGCGACCCAAGTGGCCGACACAAACACCTGGCCCATCTAGGAGTGGCACTGCAGTGTCAAACAGGATGGCACTTCAAAAAATTGTCCCCAAACAGCACATGATGCAAAGTAAAAAAGAGCTGCAATGAGGTAGCTGTGTGACTAAGCTAAGTGACCCAAGTGGCTGACACAAACACCTGGCCCATCTAGGAGTGGCACTGCAGTGTCAAACAGGATGGCAGATTTAAATAATAGTCCCCAAACAGCACATGATGCAAAGAAAAAAAGAGGTGCACCAAGGTCGCTGGATGGCTAAGCTAAGCGACCCAAGTGGCCGACACAAACACCTGGCCCATCTAGGAGTGGCACTGCAGTGTCAAACAGGATGGCACTTCAAAAAATTGTCCCCAAACAGCACATGATGCAAAGAAAACAAGAGCTGCAATGAGGTAGCTGTGTGACTAAGCTAAATGACCCAAGTGGCCGACACAAACACCTGGCCCATCTAGGAGTGGCACTGCAGTGTCAAACAGGATGTCAGATTTAAAAAATAGTCCCCAAACAGCACATGATGCAAAGAAAAAAAGAGGTGCACCAAGGTCGCTGGATGGCTAAGCTAAGCGACCTAAGTGGCCGACACAAACACCTGGCCCATCTAGGAGTAGCACTGCAGTGTAAGACAGGATGGCAGATTTAAAAAATAGTCCCCAAACAGCACATGATGCAAAGAAAAAAAAGAGGTGCAATGAGGTAGCTGTGTGACTAAGCTAAGCGACCCAAGTGGCCGACACAAACACCTGGCCCATCTAGGAGTGGCACTGCAGTGTCAGACAGGATGGCAGATTTAAAAAATAGTCCCCAAACAGCACATGATGCAAAGAAAAAAAGAGGTGCAATGAGGTAGCTGTGTGACTAAGCTAAGCGACCCAAGTGGCTGACACAAACACCTGGCCCATCTAGGAGTGGCACTGCAGTGTCAGACAGGATGGCACTTAAAAAAATAGTCCCCAAACAGCACATGATGCAAAGAAAAAAAGAGCTGCACCAAGGTCGCTGTGTGACTAAGCTAAGCGACCCAAGTGGCCGACACAAACACCTGGCCCATCTAGGAGTGGCACTGCAGTGTCAGACAGGATGGCAGATTTAAAAAATAGTCCCCAAACAGCACATGATGCAAAGAAAAAAAGAGGTGCAATGAGGTAGCTGTGTGATTAAGCTAAGCGACCCAAGTGGCTGACACAAACACCTGGCCCATCTATGAGTGGCACTGCAGTTTTCTAGTGAGAGGCTAAGTGCTTCCATCCTCATGTGAATCTGAACCACTAGCCATGAACATAGGCCAGGGCCTCAGCCGTTCCTTGCCACTCCGTGTCGTAAATGGCATATTGGCAAGTTTACGCTTCTCATCAGACGCTTTTGATTTTTGGGTCATTTTACTGAACTTTTGTTTTTTGGATTTTACATGCTCTCTACTATGACATTTTGCATCGGCCTTGGCAGACGACGTTGATGGCATTTTGTCTAGTTTCCCTTCACAGCGGCAGCGGGGGGGCAGCTGCCAGCGGCAGCAGGCGGGCAGCGGGGTGCACACAGCAGCAGTGGATCTTGCCCTGGTGCGGCGCCCTCCGGATGGCGCCCTGCGCCCTCCGGAAGGCGGCGCCCCGGGCAAAAGTCCTGCTTGCCCGTGGCAAGATCCGCTACTGTAGGTAACATTGATACTGCATAGCATGTATGACGAATCAATGCGGATATAAGTAGATAGATACGCTATAACAGATAGTCACACTAATTTACTGTCTGGCGGACGTCCCGTGCGCAGGAAATTATTTTTTAAACTCTTTTTCTAATCTTTTTACCTGTATGTGTTTTTTATATTTCGCAAGTTTTTTTAAGTATAATAAAGAATAAAAGTTATGTTTTACATAGTGATGAGCGGATTCGGTTTCTCGGAAACCGAACCCCCACGAACTTCACCCTTTTTACACGGGTCCGAGCCATACTCGGATTCTCCCGTATGGCTCGGTTAACCCGAGCGCGCCCGAACGTCATCATCCCGCTGTCGGATTCTCGCGAGATTCGGATTCTATATAAGCAGCCGCGCGTCGCCGCCATTTTCACTCGTGCATTGGAAATGTTAGGTAGAGGACGTGGCTGGCGTCCTCTCCGTTTATTCATTGTTGAGTTGATGCAAATATTTGTGCTTGCTTATATCATTGTGGGGACTGGGGAGCAGCTTTATATTAATATAGGAGGAGTACAGTGCAGAGTTTTGCTGATCAGTGACCACCAGTTTTATCCGTTCTCTGCCTGAAAAAAACACTCCATATCTGTGCTCAGTGTGCTGCATATATCTGTGCTCACACTGCTTAATTGTGGGGACTGGGGAGCAGCTGTATTATATAGCAGGAGTACAGTGCAGAGTTTTGCTGACAGTGACCACCAGTATACGTTGTCTGCCTGAAAAACACTCCATATCTGTGCTCAGTGTGCTGCTTTATTGTGGGAACTGGGGAGTCGGGACCACCAGTATAATATTATATAGGAGGAGTACAGTGCAGAGTTTTGCTGACACAGTGACCACCAGTATATATAGCAATACGGTACGGAAGGCCACTGCTGTACCTACCTCTGTGTCGTCATTAAGTATACTATCCATCTACATTCTATACCTGTGGTGCATTTTAGTTTTGCAGTTTGCTGACACAGTGACCACCAGTATATATAGCAGTATGGTACGGAAGGCCACTGCTGTACCTACCTCTGTGTCGTCATTAAGTATACTATCCATCTACATTCTATACCTGTGGTGCATTTTAGTTTTGCAGTTTGCTGACACAGTGACCACCAGTATATATAGCAGTACGGTACGGAAGGCCACTGCTGTACCTACCTCTGTGTCGTCATTAAGTATACTATCCATCTACATTCTATACCTGTGGTGCATTTTAGTTTTGCAGTTTGCTGACATAGTGACCACCAGTATATATAGCAGTACGGTACGGAAGGCCACTGCTGTACCTACCTCTGTGTCGTCATTAAGTATACTATCCATCTACATTCTATACCTGTGGTGCATTTTAGTTTTGCAGTTTGCTGACACAGTGACCACCAGTATATATAGCAGTACGGTACGGAAGGCCACTGCTGTATCTACCTCTGTGTCGTCATTAAGTATACTATCCATCTACATTCTAAACCTGTGGTGTATTTTAGTTTTGCAGTTTGCTGACACAGTGACCACCAGTATATATAGCAGTACGGTATGGAAGGCCACTGCTGTACCTACCTCTGTGTCGTCATTAAGTATACTATCCATCTACATTCTAAACCTGTGGTGTATTTTAGTTTTGCAGTTTGCTGACACAGTGACCACCAGTATATATAGCAGTACGGTACGGAAGGCCACTGCTGTACCTACCTCTGTGTCGTCATTAAGTATACTATCCATCTACATTCTATACCTGTGGTGCATTTTAGTTTTGCAGTTTGCTGACACAGTGACCACCAGTATATATAGCAGTACGGTACGGAAGGCCACTGCTGTACCTACCTCTGTGTCATCATTAAGTATACTATCCATCTACATTCTATACCTGTGGTGCATTTTAGTTGTGCGCAGTATATATAGTAGTAGGCCATTGCTATTGATACTGGCATATAATTCCACACATTAAAAAATGGAGAACAAAAATGTGGAGGTTAAAATAGGGAAAGATCAAGATCCACTTCCACCTCGTGCTGAAGCTGCTGCCACTAGTCATGGCCGAGACGATGAAATGCCATCAACGTCGTCTGCCAAGGCCGATGCCCAATGTCATAGTAGAGAGCATGTAAAATCCAAAAAACAAAAGTTCAGTAAAATGACCCAAAAATCAAAATTGAAAGCATCTGATGAGAAGCGTAAACTTGCCAATATGCCATTTACGACACGGAGTGGCAAGGAACGGCTGAGGCCCTGGCCTATGTTCATGGCTAGTGGTTCAGATTCACATGAGGATGGAAGCACTCATCCTCTCGCTAGAAAAATGAAAAGACTTAAGCTGGCAAAAGCACAGCAAAGAACTGTGCGTTCTTCTAAATCACAAATCCCCAAGGAGAGTCCAATTGTGTCGGTTGCGATGCCTGACCTTCCCAACACTGGACGGGAAGAGCTTGCGCCTTCCACCATTTGCACGCCCCCTGCAAGTGCTGGAAGGAGCACCCGCAGTCCAGTTCCTGATAGTCAAATTGAAGATGTCACTGTTGAAGTACACCAGGATGAGGATATGGGTGTTGCTGGCGCTGGGGAGGAAATTGACAAGGAGGATTCTGATGGTGAGGTGGTTTGTTTAAGTCAGGCACCCGGGGAGACACCTGTTGTCCGTGGGACGAATATGGCCATTGACATGCCTGGTCAAAATACCAAAAAAATCAGCTCTTCGGTGTGGAATTATTTCAACACAAATGCGGATAACAGGTGTCAAGCTGTGTGTTGCCTTTGTCAAGCTGTAATAAGTAGGGGTAAGGACGTTAACCACCTAGGAACAACCTCCCTTATACGTCACCTGGAGCGCATTCATCAGAAGTCATTGACATGTTCAAAAACTGGGGGACAGTGGAAGCAGTCCACTGACCACTAAATCCCTTCCTCTTGTAACAAAGCTCCTGCAAACCACACCAACAACTCCCTCAGTGTCAATTTCCTCCTTACCCAGGAAAGCCAATAGTCCTGCAGGCCATGTCACTGGCAAGTCTGACGAGTCCTCTCCTGCCTGGGATTCCTCCGATACATCCTTGAGTGTAACGCCTACTGCTGCTGGCGCTGCTGTTGTAGCTGCTGGGAGTCGATCGTCATCCCAGAGGGGAAGTCGGAAGACCACTTGTACTACTTCCAGTAAGCAATTGACTGTCCAACAGTCCTTTGCGAGGAAGATGAAATATCACAGCAGTTATCCTGCTGCAAAGCAGATAACTCAGGCCTTGGCAGCCTGGGCGGTGAGAAACGGGGTTCCGGTATCCACCGTTAATTCAGAGGCAACTAGAGACTTGATTGAGGTACTGTGTCCCCGGTACCAAATACCATCTAGGTTCCATTTCTCTAGGCAGGCGATACCGAAAATGTACACAGATGTCAGAAAAAGAGTCACAAGTGTCCTAAAAAATGCAGTTGTACCCAATGTCCACTTAACCACGGACATGTGGACAAGTGGAGCAGGGCAGACTCAGGACTATATGACTGTGACAGCCCACTGGGTAGATGTATTGCCTCCCGCAGCAAGAACAGCAGCGGCGGCACCAGTAGCAGCATCTCGCAAACGCCAACTCGTTCCTAGGCAGGCTACGCTTTGTATCACCGCTTTTCAGAAGAGGCATACAGCTAACAACCTCTTACGGAAAACTGAGGAAGATCATCGCAGAATGGCTTACCCCAATTGGACTCTCCTGGGGATTTGTGACATCGGACAACGCCAGCAATATTGTGCGTGCATTACATCTGGGCAAATTCCAGCACGTCCCATGTTTTGCACATACATTGAATTTGGTGGTGCAGAATTATTTAAAAAACGATAGGGGCGTGCAAGAGATGCTGTCGGTGGCCCGAAGAATTGTGGGCCACTTTCGGCATTCAGCCACCGCGTACAGAAGACTGGAGCACCACCAAACAATCCTGAACCTGCCCTGCCATCATCTGAAGCAAGAGGTGGTAACGAGATGGAATTCAACCCTCTATATGCTTCAGAGGATGGAGGAGCAGCAAAAGGCCATTCAAGCCTATGCATCTGCCCACGATATAGGCAAAGGAGGGGGAATGCACCTGACTCAAGCGCAGTGGAGAATGATTTCAACGTTGTGCAAGGTTCTGCAACCCTTTGAACTTGCCACACGTGAAGTCAGTTCAGACACTGCCAGCCTGGGTCAGGTCATTCCCCTCATCAGGCTTTTGCAGAAGAAGCTGGGGACATTGAAGGAGGAGCTAAAACAGAGCGATTCCGCTAGGCATGTGGGACTTGTGGATGGAGCCCTTAATTCGTTTAACCAGGATTCACGGGTGGTCAATCTGTTGAAATCAGAGCACTAGATTTTGGCCACCGTGCTCGATCCTAGATGTAAAACCTACGTTGTATCTCTCTTTCCGGCAGACACAAGTCTGCAGAGGTTCAAAGACCTGCTGGTGAGAAAATTGTCAAGTCAAGCGGAACGTGACCCGTCAACATCTCCTCCTTCACATTCTCCCGCAACTGGGGGTGCGAGGAAAAGGCTAAGAATTCCGAGCCCACCCGCTGGCGGTGATGCAGGGCGGTGATGCAGGGCAGTCTGGAGCGAGTGCTGACATCTGGTCCGGACTGAAGGACCTGCCAACGATTACTGACATGTCGTCTACTGTCACTGCATATGATTCTCTCACCATTGAAAGAATGGTGGAGGATTATATGAGTGACCGCATCCAAGTAGGCACGTCAGACAGTCCGTATAGTATACTGGTAGGAAAAAGAGGCAATTTGGAGGCCCTTGCACAAACTGGCTTTATTCTACCTAAGTTGCCCTCCCTCCAGTGTGTACTCCGAAAGAGTGTTTAGTGCAGCCGCTCACCTTGTCAGCAATTGGCGTACGAGGTTACTTCCAGAAAATGTGGAGAAGATGATGTTCATCAAAATGAATTATAATCAATTCCTCCGTGGAGACATTCACCAGCAATTGCCTCCAGAAAGTACACAGGGATCTGAGATGGTGGATTCCAGTGAGGTCGAATTAATAATCTGTGAGGAGGGGGATGTACACAGTGAAAGGGGTGAGGAATTGGAGGATGATGATGAGGTGGACATCTTGCCTCTGTAGAGCCAGTTTGTGCAAGGAGAGATTGATTGCTTCTTTTTTGGTGGGGGCCCAAACCAACCAGTCATTTCAGTCACAGTCGTGTGGCAGACCCTGTCGCTGAAATGATGGGTTTGTTAAAGTGTGCATGTCCTGTTTATACAACATAAGGTTGGGTGGGAAGGCCCAAGGACAATTCCATCTTGTACCTCTTTTTTCTTTCATTTTTCTTTGCATCATGTGCTGTTTGGGGACAATTTTTTTGAAGTGCCATCCTGTCTGACACTGCAGTGCCACTCCTAGATGGGCCAGGTGTTTGTGTCGGCCACTTGTGTCGCTTAGCTTAGTCACACAGCGACCTTGGTGCGCCTCTTTTTTTCTTTGCATCATGTGCTGTTTGGGGACTATTTTTTTGAAGTGCCATCCTGTCTGACACTGCAGTACAACTCCTAGATGGGCCTGGTGTTTGTGTCGGCCACTTGTGTCGCTTAGCTTAGTCACACAGCGACCTTGGTGCGCCTCTTTTTTTCTTTGCATCATGTACTGTTTGGGGACAATTTTTTTCAAGTGCCATCCTGTCTGACACTGCAGTGCCACTCCTAGATGGGCCAGGTGTTTGTGTCGGCCACTTGTGTCGCTTAGCTTAGTCACACAGCGACCTTGGTGCGCCTCTTTTTTTCTTTCAGAGGGTTACCACCTGCGCACTGAGGCAATGCTAACTATTGAAATTGGCGAGCTGCTAATGTTTGTAGGTGATCTATCCTACTAGGTAAATTGCAGAGTATGTCTAACACAGCGCTCAGCCCCTAATATCTGACCGTAAAGGGTGTCAGTGTTAACTTTGTATATGCAGTCTTAATTTCAATTCTAATATGTAACAAACACCAGTGCCACTCCTAGATGGGCCAGGTGTTTGTGTCGGCCACTTGTGTCGCTTAGCTTAGTCACACAGCGACCTTGGTGCGCCTCTTTTTTTCTTTGCATCATGTGCTGTTTGGGGACTATTTTTTTGAAGTGCCATCCTGTCTGACACTGCAGTGCCACTCCTAGATGGGCCAGGTGTTTGTGTCGGCCACTTGTGTCGCTTAGCTTAGTCACACAGCGACCTTGGTGCGCCTCTTTTTTTCTTTGCATCATGTGCTGTTTGGGGACTATTTTTTTGAAGTGCCATCCTGTCTGACACTGCAGTACCACTCCTTAGATGGGCCAGGTGTTTGTGTCGGCCACTTGTGTCGCTTAGCTTAGTCACACAGCGACCTTGGTGCGCCTCTTTTTTTCTTTGCATCATGTGCTGTTTGGGGACAATTTTTTTCAAGTGCCATCCTGTCTGACACTGCAGTGCCACTCCTAGATGGGCCAGGTGTTTGTGTCGGCCACTTGTGTCGCTTAGCTTAGTCACACAGCGACCTTGGTGCGCCTCTTTTTTTCTTTGCATCATGTGCTGTTTGGGGACTATGTTTTTGAAGTGCCATCCTGTCTGACACTGCAGTGCCACTCCTAGATGGGCCAGGTGTTTGTGTCGGCCACTTGTGTCGCTTAGCTTAGTCACACAGCGACCTTGGTGCGCCTCTTTTTTTCTTTGCATCATGTGCTGTTTGGGGACTATGTTTTTGAAGTGCCATCCTGTCTGACACTGCAGTGCCACTCCTAGATGGGCCAGGTGTTTGTGTCGGCCACTTGTGTCGCTTAGCTTAGTCACACAGCGACCTTGGTGCGCCTCTTTTTTTCTTTGCATCATGTGCTGTTTGGGGACTATGTTTTTGAAGTGCCATCCTGTCTGACACTGCAGTGCCACTCCTAGATGGGCCAGGTGTTTGTGTCGGCCACTTGTGTCGCTTAGCTTAGTCACACAGCGACCTTGGTGCGCCTCTTTTTTTCTTTGCATCATGTGCTGTTTGGGGACTATTTTTTTGAAGTGCCATCCTGTCTGACACTGCAGTGCCACTCCTAGATGGGCCAGGTGTTTGTGTCGGCCACTTGTGTCGCTTATCTTAGTCACACAGCGACCTTGGTGCGCCTCTTTTTTTCTTTGCATCATGTGCTGTTTGGGGACTATTTTTTTGAAGTGCCATCCTGTCTGACACTGCAGTACCACTCCTAGATGGGCCAGGTGTTTGTGTCGGCCACTTGTGTCGCTTTGCATAGTCACACAGCGACCTTGGTGCGCCTCTTTTTTTCTTTGCATCATGTGCTGTTTGGGGACAATTTTTTTCAAGTGCCATCCTGTCTGACACTGCAGTGCCACTCCTAGATGGGCCAGGTGTTTGTGTCGGCCACTTGTGTCGCTTAGCTTAGTCACACAGCGACCTTGGTGCGCCTCTTTTTTTCTTTGCATCATGTGCTGTTTGGGGACTATTTTTTTGAAGTGCCATCCTGTCTGACACTGCAGTGCCACTCCTAGATGGGCCAGGTGTTTGTGTCGGCCACTTGTGTCGCTTATCTTAGTCACACAGCGACCTTGGTGCGCCTCTTTTTTTCTTTGCATCATGTGCTGTTTGGGGACATTTTTTTTGAAGTGCCATTCTGTCTGACACTGCAGTGCCACTCCTAGATGGGCCAGGTGTTTGTGTCGGCCACTTGTGTCGCTTATCTTAGTCACACAGCGACCTTGGTGCGCCTCTTTTTTTCTTTCAGAGGGTTACCACCTGCGCACTGAGGCAATGCTAACTATTGAAATTGGCGAGCTGCTAATGTTTGTAGGTGATCTATCCTACTAGGTAAATTGCAGAGTATGTCTAACACAGCGCTCAGCCCCTAATATCTGACCGTAAAGGGTGTCAGTGTTAACTTTGTATATGCAGTCTTAATTTCAATTCTAATATGTAACAAACACCAGTGCCACTCCTAGATGGGCCAGGTGTTTGTGTCGGCCACTTGTGTTGCTTATCTTAGTCACACAGCGACCTTGGTGCGCCTCTTTTTTTCTTTGCATCATGTGCTGTTTGGGGACTATTTTTTTGAAGTGCCATCCTGCCTGACACTGCAGTGCCACTCCTAGATGGGCCAGGTGTTTGTGTCGGCCACTTGTGTCGATTAGCTTAGCCATCCAGCGACCTCGGTGCAAATTTTAGGACTAAAAATAATATTGTGAGGTGTGAGGTGTTCAGAATAGACTGGAAATGAGTGGAAATTATTTTTATTGAGGTTAATAATACTATGGGATCAAAATGACCCCCAAATTCTATGATTTAAGCTGTTTTTTAGGGTTTTTTGAAAAAAACACCCGAATCCAAAACACACCCGAATCCGACAAAAATTTTTCGGTGAGGTTTTGCCAAAACGCGTCCGAATCCAAAACACGGCCGCGGAACCGAATCCAAAACCAAAACACAAAACCCGAAAAATGTCCGGTGCACATCACTAGTTTTACATGTACCAATGTGCACCACTTTAAGGCAATTCTTTTTTCTTCTCTCGTGTATATGATTCTATTTTTTGCCTAGGTAGCACCCCCCATTATACTAAGATATCAATTGGAACTTAAGGGGGTCTCTCTGTTATTATCCAATGACTTATTCGACCTTTCTCTCCTGCATACAGTAAGGTTCTATCAGCTTCTATTTTTGTGACTCGGAAATCGGGATACTAACCTGCCTACAGTTGATCTCAACACTGAGGCAAGGCGCGGTCAGCAAATGATAAAACTCATTGCGTATGGTACAAGGTGCTCCAGCCAATCAACTGTAGAGATGGGCCCTGTATCACAGGGCACATCGGTTGCAGCCGCGGAGTGCAGGGGATCTGCATCCCCTGCAAGGTGCGGCGGTGGCCGGCGCTGGGCGGTGTCTGTCCCCAGCGCCGATCAAAGTACGGAGACAGGCAGCGCTGCAGCAGCGGCGTTTCAAACTTGGTGCCGTTTTGGCAGCTAATCTGAAGCGCCAGCAGCGGGAGTTCAAATCCGGCGATGCCCTCAAGCCAATCACGGCTCGCGGGGCGCCGGCCAATCACGGGCGGGCGCTGCGAGCCAATAGGCGCTTGCCACGTCATAGACCCCGCCCCCGGCCAGGGACGATAGACGCCGCCGGGAGAGGAAGACAGCAGGCCGCGCTGAAGAGCGGGACGAAGAGGAGAGACCGCGGCGGAGGAGAAGATTAAGATATTTAGTGATAATCACATCAAATATATAGATGAATCCTTAAACACTGCACAGATATTCAGAAACTATGTACTCAGAAACTTATATTGAAAGCATGAATTGATCAAGGCCACACAACACAAGATGTATTCAAGGCCAGTCAGGCAGTTCGCCAATCCAATGACAGCATGTCTGAAAATTGGGAACACCAAGACCCTGGCCATATGACAATCAGAAAGGATGTCTTGTCTATATGCCCGGAAGGCTGATAAGCGCGAGAGGCAATAAAACATATGCAAAGATGCTTTAATTGCTAATTATAATCTTATATGACATTTGATGTATTTCATGTTCCAAGATATACATGGTATATTCTTGTCAAAGTCGAAAAATATCGTTATTCTCATGCCTTGTACTAACCCCATGCGCTTGCCCGCTGCACGTGCACATTCTCTCCCGTGCGTGCGCATATTCGCAGTTGAGTGATGGCGCCTCCACGGACATGCGCTCAAGCGCGTGGTATGTGCATTTACGGTAGAGTTTGTGTGCGTCTGGCGGGCGACTCAATTGTCACATAGTTAATCCAAATAGTGCATTTTGTAGGTTATGGTCTCCTGAATAATATCAGTAAGTTTGTTTAGTGTAACTGGTTTATGGACAGAGAAATCCCTCTTTACATGATACGAAGGGTCAGGCAGGTTTTGAGCAGTGGTGTTTAGTATGCAACGGTAGAGTATATTATTAGAAACATTCCGGTATTGGTTTGAGAGAAATCAATCGCTCCTGCGAATAGTTATGTCTATAAGAAGTTTATGAACATTTGCTATATTTGCAGTTCATTATTCATGCGGCGGGAATCCTGAGATTCCCTCCCACCTGAGCAGTATGAAATAGTCGCAGCCCACCTGTTTGAATCAACCTATGACCTTTTGTTATAATGTAAGGACAGATTCCTGCGTCCAATGAACAATGAGATTGTAGGCCCCTTTGTAGTGTACTGTATGCAGTGTATATAAGGCAGCCAGCTTGGGCCAGCTCAGTCTCTCTCTCCACAACATGGAGACTAACTAGAGAGCTGGTACCAGGACTGCGCAGCGATCATCCCCCAGTGTGTAAGTGTTTCTCTGTAACCAACTTATTCTCAGTTTGTATTTGCCATACTCTCTCTCTCTCTCTCTCTGTTATTGTTACGCTGTTGTATATTGTATATGTGTAGTTATTATGTTTAGATATTGCTGTTAGCCTGTAGTGTATAAACTGTTAACTGTATTTTCCCCTTTTACATACTATAATCTTGTTAGTAAAGGTTTTGGAACCTTAGCAAGGTATTGTGTGTTTATTACATTGCTGAGAGTATTCAGAGCGTCTCAATCGCTCAAGCTGCTTTTATATAATAGAGGTTAATTAGCATTGCATTGTGTTCACATTACAAAACCAAGGTTTACAGTATAGGCTCAGCCTTTCATTGTGTTGCATACAAGGTTTACTGTGTGTCATACTGTGAGCGTCTGCGCCGCTCGTGTTCCTCTTGTGGGCACAGCGTAGCATTACGGTACTCGGACCGCCTATAGCGTGCTCGATACCCAGCGTAAGCCATGAGCGAACGTGTCGCTCGTGCGTCTCGACCACGGCCTAGCGTCTGCTACGCTAAGTGCGTACCCTTACGGTACCCCGTACGCCCATTGCGTACTGAGTCTCTTACCAATATATAGTGAATGTTATAAGATAAATATTTAGCTTTATCAATTGGCGGCTCGTCCGTCCTCCACATATCCGCTCTAGCGAACACAAGCAGACTTTATCTGTCAGCAAAGGGCGGGAAGGCGTATCCCTTTGTATCCGTGTTGGTGGTGAGGGATACGGTAGTGCTGACTAGATAAGCGTCTGCATCGCTACGCTGTAGGAGTGCTGGTGGAATCCGGAACCCGAAGGTAAGAACAGTACGCTATTGTCTTTTAAAACTGTTTTATTTCTGTTTGATTCGCATTGCGTACGCAACACACGCACACACCTGCATTTGTCATTTGTGTAATTTTCACATCTCGCCTTCCTGTTTGCCATTTATCATTGATAACGTGCTGAGAAAGATTTGTTGCTATTGATAGTTAAAAGTAAAATTAATACGTAAGGGAGTAATTTGTAAAACACGCACACGGCTTGCCCAAGATACAAGGAAGTTCTGTGTGGTGTTCAGTAAATGATTACAGTTAAAGATCATTTACTTTGATATAAACGTGTTACTTGTGTTACTGTGGACGTGTCTGGCCTGTGTACACGTGTCCCTAACAAAGGGCGGGACAAGCGTACGCGACGCAAGGGCTGACGCACGTAGCGTATATTATGCAACGGAGCGTATGGGTACGCCCACGTAATACAAATCACACGATAGTATTGTTTTAGTAGGCGATACTGAGGCAACGCGATAATAGCGCAAGTCAATCTCAGTGTCCTAAATTTTAGCGTAAATAATCCTTCTCTAGTTGTAACTCCTTTCGGGACTAGACTGTGATACTGAATGAAAGGGATTTCTGCGCAGAAACGAAAGTAAAGAGTATATGAGGTGAAAGAGTGTGTATACATATATATAAGTTTCTCATTTTTGGGTGGAATCACAGGAAATCGAGTTCTCGTGATGTACATACGTGCAAGTGACAGCACGGTGGCTTGGGAGGCATCCCTTGTTAACATATTAAAATAAGAGCATTAGAGATAACGGACCAGGAGGTCCAGAGACAGACCAGGAGGTCTAGGTACAGTGGACTAGGAAGTCCGCTACAGATAAGAGTCAAAAAGCACAACACCAGGAGGGTTGGTGCAATACCCATATAGGCCATTAAGCTCTGGCTGAAGGAATTCGCAGCCGAAATTTTCGATTCCACTGGTCGCTCCGCACATAAGATTAGTTGCTTATGTGCAGAATGATTGTACCGCATGTAATTGTGTGCATTAGTTAGTAACTTGACCCAGTACCATTTGCATACGCTAGAGAGGTCATAAACGCTATTTGTACATTCTAACGTGATTTGTGTAATTTTTTTTATTTTAAGGGAGGTTCGCTGGTCACTCGGGAATTCTCCAGCAACTGATGCTTACTGGGAAGGGTTAAGTGCTCTTCGGATCACACCCACATGTTCCAGTAAATAGAGGTCCAGGTCGCAGGGGCCCTAGGTTGAGTACGCCAGCGCTAAGGCAGTGTGTGGGCGTATTGCTCGACGTGGGCGGAGTGAGTGGAGGTACTCGGTAAACTTTCACCGTCAGTCTACCCCGGACATCTTGGTTTTTGTAAGGGTTCGCTGAAGACCCTGATTTGAAGGTCAGAGGTAGCGAAAGCAACACCTGCAAAGATGGGGGCCAGTTGTTCAGGTAGGGGGCGATCAACCCTGGTCCAAGTTGATTCAGTAAACCGACCAATCGAGTCGGCAAGGTATATCATGTGTGAGAAATATGGTTCACACACAGAGGTTTTGTGCGATGAATGGGAAAGAATGACTGTGCATGACGGGGAAAAGTTCCCACGGGTAGGCAGTTTTAGCCCCGAGGTGTTACAAAATTTAAGAAGAAGGATATGTCTCATTAAATCTGCAAAGAGACGGATCAAACATTATGATTATTTACAATTATGGCAACAGGAAGGTGAAATACAGAGAGGATTGGCTCAAGCGGCTGGATCTAACCCTATCAGAAAACTGATAGCCACCGCTCCACCACCACCATACATAACGGGAAAGAAAGTGGTTACAGAGAAAGGCACACTGGTGTATGATAAACATGCACTTAGTAACTGTATAGATGTTAAGAATAATGTAACTAAGATTGTTGATGCTAATACTAACTCGTGCAAGCTGTACCCTGTTTTAAACTTTCCCCAGGATTGTGACCAAGAGGATGAACCCACAACAATATCAGCACTCTCTCTAGCAGCCACCATAGCAGAAACAACAGTGGGCACGTCCCAACCAGTAAGAGCAGTATCAAAGGCCCCTAGTGGAGGGACAGGTGAGGTCGTATCAACTGGTAAGTACGGCACTGTACACTATGCTGAAACCATTACACCACATGTTGTAGAATCTACTCAGAATGATGTTATTGAACTTAATCCCGTTAGGGTAATTGCAGTACCAAATGGGAAAACTGACACTTCAGGAGTCACTCCTGTCAGAAACATCGCCATGCACTGCCCCTTTTCCCGAACGGAATTAAGATCAATGGTGTCTGAATTCCCTGATCCTAGGAAAGATCTAGCTGCAAGCCAAAAGTACATTAGAGAGCTAGGACATACTGTGGAGCCCAATAACAAAGATTGGCGGACATTGCTGAGGGCATGTTTACCCTCCAATGTTGACTCAGCAAGTTTTATAACTGACTGTAGACTAGATGAAGAAGTACCCCTTACTGAGGAGTACAACCAAGATAATGTGAAAAGAATAAATTTGCAGCTGGGAGTATATTTCCCAGCTGTTGCTAAATGGAACAAAATTTTCTCCATCAAGCAAAAGGAGGGAGAAACAGCTGCTGATTATTTTCATCGGGCACTACAGGAAATGGCTAAGTATACAGGGATAGAAGACATTAAGACAAATGTGAATCATAGAGAAGTAGCAGTATCTGTGTTAATGGATGGTTTAAAGGAAGTATTGAGGACGAGGGTACAGACCACCAAACCATGTTGGCGAGGTTTGTCGGTGGCTACTTTGAGAGAGGCCGCTATTGATCATGATCGGAACATCACCAGACACAGGGAGTCGCAGAGTGATAAGCTGATGGCTGTAAGTATACAGGCCCTTACCACAAGGCCAACTCAGCATAAGTCACAGACCCCTGTGGGTAAGTCAAATGTGGTAACTTGTTATTACTGTCATAAAGAGGGGCATTTTGCACGAGACTGTAGATTTAAAAGTACACAAAACTCATATCAACCCCCTAGACAACGACATGACACACGAAATTGGGATCAAGGACCGCAGAGACGGAGTTATGAGCCACACGCAGGGGAAACAAAAAGGTATCCCCCAAAAAGAGACTGGCAAGTCTCTGATAGTTCCCATTTACCCCCTTCACAGGTAATAGCTGCCAGCGCAATGCAGGGAGGTCACCACATACAATAGGGGTGGGGCCACACCTGTAATCTGCAGCCAGTGAAATTAATTGCAAGCCTTGGAAGTGAACCCGAGGTCACAATTGATGTAGCTGGTAAATCTCTAAATTTCCTTGTAGATACGGGGGCGGCCAAGTCAGTGATAAATTCGACCGTGGGCATGAGAACCACTGGTAAAACAATTCCAGCCATGGGAGTAACAGGAGTAGTACAACACTACCCTTTAAGCAAACCTGCAGAGATTATGATAGGGCCTTTGCATACCAAGCATTCTTTTCTGCTGGCTGCATCGGCTCCGACTAATCTCCTAGGGAGAGATTTACTGTGCAAAATGGGATGTGTCATATATTGTACTCCTGAAGGTGTGTTCTTGGACATACCCGAAAACCACGCTCAGGAAGTGCAGGATATGCTAGACTCCCCAACAAGATTAATGTCACACACTGTTATTGTAAATAGGTGTCCGTCCAAGGTAGAGGAAATGATTTCCCAGATACCGGAATCACTTTGGACCAAGGATGGACAAGACACTGGATTAATGGCAAACGTAGCCCCAGTAGTTGTACAAGTAAAAGATGGTAGGATAGTTTCAAAAATCCCACAATACCCTCTGAAGCCAGAGGTGGAGTTAGGAGTTTTCCCTGTAATAGAGCGCTTGCTACAACAGGGCATTCTGGTAAGAACGTCCAGCACTGCCAATAGTCCCATCTTCCCTGTTAAAAAGAGTGGGGAGAGGGGTTACAGATTAGTGCAGGATCTAAGAGGGATCAACAAAATAGTTGAGAGTCAATTCCCCGTAGTGCCAAATCCAGCTGTCATCCTTATGCAAATCCCTCCCACTGCCAAATTTTTCACTGTGATTGACCTCTGCTCCGCCTTTTTCTCGGTACCTCTGCACCCTGACAGTCAATACTTATTCGCATTTACATACAGAGGAGTTCAGTACACCTGGACTCGATTACCACAAGGTTTCATTGACAGTCCAAGTATTTTCTCACAAGCCTTGCATGATTGTTTACAGTCTTTTCAACCTGAGAGTGGATCAATATTAATACAGTATGTATATGACTTACTGCTGTGTTCTGATTCACTGGAATCATCTCTGAGAGATACGAAACAACTCCTGTTTCATCTTTCAAACACCGGACACAAAGTTTCCAAAGACAAGTTACAATTATGCCAGACCAGGGTAAAATACTTGGGACACTGTCTGACACAAGGACTGAGACACCTCACCGCTGATAGAATTCAAGCAATTCGTGACATGACCCTGCCATAAACCCAGCAACAGATTAGAACGTTTTTAGGAATGTGTGGGTATTGCCGTAACTGGATCCCAGGTTTTTCCATACTGGCCTTGCCTTTACAGGAGATGGTCTCCTTAAACAAACCTGATCGGATTTCGCATACAGACGAGTCTGAGATGGCATTTGAGAGACTTAAACAGTGCCTAACACAGGCACCAGCATTAGGCATGCCAGATTATGGAAAACCCTTTGAGCTGTACGGAACATCGAGTGCTGGGTGCGCGGCAGGTGTCTTAACCCAGAAGCATGGTGATGCCAGCAGGCCGGTAGCCTACTATAGCGCTCAGCTAGACACGGTAGCGTGATCCCTCCCCACATGCTTGCGAAGTGTTGCAGCAATAGCATTGCTAGTAAGTAAAAGCGAAGATGTAGTGCTAGGACACAACCTCACAATTCATACACCACATGCAGTGTCAGCTTTACTGAATTCGGCCCAAACCAGACACGTCTCATCAGCACGGTTTACAAGATGGGAATTGGCGTTGATGGCCCCCGTAAACATCACCATAAGGAGATGCAGCGCACTAAATCCTGCAACATATCTCCCAGGTGTGCCTGGACAGGCACAAAAGGTGGAGGATGAGAGTGATGGTGAAGGAGGATTTAGTAAGGAAAATGACACACATGATTGTATGGAATATTTGGCCCAAAATTTCACGGCAAGGCCTGACATCAGTGACAACCCACTGGAAGATGTAGATTTTACTTTCTACACTGATGGCAGTTGTCACAGACAGACGGACTCGGGAGACTTGTGTACTGGATACGCAGTCGTAGATGACCAAGGTACCATAGAAGCGGAACCCCTAGGCCCACCACACTCAGCACAAGTTGCTGAACTGGTTGCCCTAACCAGAGCATGCGAACTGGCTAAAGGCAAGTCAGCCAATATCTACACAGATTCTAGGTACGCCTTCGGAGTAGTCCATGATTTCGGGGCCCTATGGCGCCTCAGAAATTTCATGACGGCAGCTGGCACACCCGTAGCACATGCAGCCCACATCAAAAGACTTCTAACAGCGATACAGGAACCCGACAGAGTGGCTGTTATCAAGTGTAAAGCTCACACGTATAGCCAAGACCCGGTATCACTTGGTAACAGCCGAGCAGACGAAGCTGCTAAATCAGCAGCCAGTAACCCCAGACAGACAGACAGCACACAACTGATGGTATTTAATACTGTAAACACACAGAAATTATATGAAATGCAAAATTTGTGTTCACCACAAGAAAAGGCAGTGTGGAGGTCAAAAGGATATGGCCAGGAGTCCTCAGGACTCTGGACAGATGGACAGGGTAAGCCAGTGGCACCCAGAGCATACCTTCCAAGTCTAGCGGAAGCGGCACATGGACTGACTCATCTAGGCAAAGAAGGAATGTGTAAGTTGGTAAGAGCTTATTGGTGCGCCTCAGGATTTTCTTCCCATGCGGGTAAAAGAGCGATGACATGTCTCACCTTCTTGAGGAAAAATATCGGAAAGGCAATACCAACAGAGCCATCCCATATCCCTCCTACAGATGGTCCTTTCCAGGTAATACAAATTGATTTCATACAATTGCCACCTTGTAGAAATTTAAAATATGTATTGGTTTGTATTGACGTGGTCTCAAATTGGGTTGAAGCATTTACCGCGGCCACAAATACCGCTGTATTTACTGCAAAGAAAATTGTGCAGGAATTTGTGTGTAGGTACGGTATCCCTAGAATCATTGAGAGTGATAGGGGTACCCATTTTACAGGTGAAGTTTTTCAAGCAATGTGTAAGTTGATGGGAATTAATAGTAAGCTGCACACTCCGTACCGCCCCCAGGCGAGTGCGAAAGTGGAAAGAGTAAACAGCACTATTAAAAACAAATTAAGCAAGGTAATGGCTGAAACAGGATTGTTGTGGCCCGAAGCTTTGCCAATCGTATTATACAGCATCAGAACCACTCCCAGGTCCCCTCTTAATCTGTCTCCTTTTGAAATTCTGTTTGGTCGACAACCCCATGTTATGATTAACCCCCAGGATGATTTGAAATGTAACAATGAAGTCACTGTAAGGTATTTGGTTAAAATGAGTAAGCAATTGAGGAATCAGAATGATAATCTAAAGTTGGTGATTCCTGATTTGCCAGACAGTAATTGTCATGACATTCAACCTGGGGATTATGTAATGATACGGAATTTTCTACGCTCAGGTTGCCTTATTGACAGATGGGAAGGACCATATCAAGTCTTATTGACCAGCACGACAGCATTGAAGGTTGCCGAGAGAGAGACTTGGGTCCATTCGTCTCATTGTAAACAGGTTGCTGACCCAGAGAGGTCCCGTGATAAAGAACAGACGGTAGAGGTTGTATCACTAGAGTGTCTGTTCCGGGAAGGTTGAGACGACACCTGAGCGCTGAGAATAATAAGACCGGAGGCGTTTGTCGGGCCAGATTTCTTTTTCCCTTTTGTTATTTTCTCCAGTTCCCATCTCCCTCCTATTCTCCTTCCCCCTTCTTATTTTTTTCCTTTTCCTATTCCTCCTATAAGATGGACTTGCCCCAAGAGACTGTGATCCGGATTTTCCTGTTGACCATGATGTTGACCAGAGCAGTCTGTTTCGGTGAGAGTACCATGGAGGTCGAGAAAGGATCTGGAATGGGTTCTGATGACCAGGATGGAGGCATAGTTTTCCAAGAGCAACATAATCACCGAGTAAAGGCGAGTATCAGAAAACGATCTGGTAGCATTGACAATAGAAGGAATTGTGAAGGATTGTTAGCTGAAGAGAACTGCATCTGTAGGCATTGTGACAATATAGTTGAGGATGGGTGCATCAAGAAATGTCAGTCCAGTTTTAATGTCCACATGGACCGGCATCCATTGAGTGACTATCACTCCTTAGTGGGTAAAGTGTTAAATCAGACAGACTGTTGGGTATGCTCTCAAGTACCTCAAGGTCATAGCAAATCAGGACTAGTACCATTCCCTTTAACTGTAGGAGAGGTACTTGAGTTAAGTGGTGGGAGGCCGGTGGACAAGAGGTTTAATATCTCTAGTCCTCCTAGTTTGAAGCTCCACCAGTATCACGTGGATAAGTCCTTAGTATGCTTTAACATTTCCAATCCCCGAAAGCCGGGAAATTGGGAAGTGTCATGGAGTAATCAAACCATGACATTTTCATATAGAGCCGATAGAATGCCCATAGACACAGAGCTTATACGCCAGATCGCCAACAGTGGAAAATATTTCCGGTATAGGTATACTCTAGGAAGTAGGACCATGCGAGTTGGAGAAGTATCACCAGGATACTGTGCACATATCGTACAAACTGATACGTGTACTAGACAGATGGGAGAGTTAGGGTTAGGAGATTTCACATGGAAAATTTGTTACATGGTAATGTCATACTCCGTCCCATATGTTCTCCCCGATGATGCATATTTCATATGCGGGAGAAAGGCGTATAAGTGGCTTGCCCCAAACTCAGAGGGATTGTGTTACATTGGAAAAGTACTGCCTGAAGTAATGACTGTATCCCATAACAAAATGAAAGACATTCACCGCGGTGCCCAAGCTCCTTATACTCACACTCATTACGAGCACGTCGTTAAAAGGCACCTGATAGGACAGAGCACCCGGCCTCTGATCTGATCCATGAATCCACCGGGATTCAATTCCTACTCGCGTTAGATATCACTCGTACCGCCAGAGGAGTGATAAATTATAAATATATATCTGCGCTAGCGAACTTGTTAGACAATATCACCGAAATGTATGACGACACGTTCAGGTACACTGGGAAAGAGTTACAAGCCTACAAAACAGAGCTGGTTCAGCATAGGATGATTCTCAATTATCTCACAGCAGTGACAGGCGGGTATTGTGTTACCCTAGCAACTCAATATGGAGTAAAGTGCTGCACGTATATTACAAACAGCACTGAGGACCCGGCCGAGGTCATAGACCAAAAGATGGATGACATTTTGCAATTGAAGTGGGAGTTTCGAAGGAAACACAATCTCACACTCGCTGCTGTGGGTAATGAGCTGACCAGTTGGGTGTCATGGTTGAACCCACGAAATTGGTTCTCTGGTTTAGGAAAATGGACCCAAGGTATTATAATGGACGTAGGGAAATTTCTCTTGTGTATTCTGGGAGTCGTCATATTGGTTGGCCTGATATTTAGATGCGTTCGGACTTTAACGAAGTGTAAAGGTAGTACCAGAGTGATGAGTCTGAGGAGCGAGGACACTGTAATAACAACAACTAATTTGATTTATGACCCAACGATAGAGACAATGTTGTGATGAAAATGTGATTCCACAGTCCGTTTCTTTCACCCGTTTCTCCTTTGTTTTCCTCCAAGGTACAAAGACATCCGCTTGGAAGAAGAATTTGACAACCTCTTTTATACAGACCATTGATGAACTATGCTACAAGCCCCCAATATCCCTAGTGACTTTAACTTTTACGATAGCCCAATACTTTAGAGACTGTAACTTTATGGACAATGGAAAAGCTTTTGCTCGCTATTTATAGCAAAAGCACCGAGAGACATCAGACAACATGTACATCAAGACAAGACATCAGACAAGACCTCAATCGGCGACTGTTTTATTTAAACTCACATAGTTTACGACTGCATTTATAATGATTGTTTCTTATCTTCATCTCTACAACCTCCAGGTAATGACACACATAGTCGACAGGGAATATAGACACATATATCAGCATTCACATGTTCCCCCCTTCATGTACCATCAACTAAATGTGCTCCCCATTTGTTGCAACCAAAAGCCGAAAAGAGCTCGGTAGAGTTTGACAGCCCATCCACAGACCCTTGATACCTCGAAGCTTGATTTAAAACACGTACGGCACGATGATACATGACCCCTCAAACATGGATTTCATACACACATGCTTTTACTATTTCACTAGGTCATACTTTTCCTACCTTCTCCTCTCCTCCCCTTACCCAATCATAAAAAGGTGTTTACATGATGACATATATTTTTCTGTTTTGTTTAGGAAGTGGCAGTTATTGGTGACTGCCAAAGGGTGGACTGTCAAAGTCGAAAAATATCGTTATTCTCATGCCTTGTACTAACCCCATGCGCTTGCCCGCTGCACGTGCACATTCTCTCCCGTGCGTGCGCATATTCGCAGTTGCGTGACGGCGCCTCCACGGACATGCGCTCAAGCGCGTGGTATGTGCATTTACGGTAGAGTTTGTGTGCGTCTGGCGGGCGACTCAATTGTCACATAGTTAATCCAAATAGTGCATTTTGTAGGTTATGGTCTCCTTAATAATATCAGTAAGTTTGTTTAGTGTAACTGGTTTATGGACAGAGAAATCCCTCTTTACATGATACGAAGGGTCAGACAGGTTTTGAGCAGTGGTGTTTAGTATGCAACGGTAGAGTATATTATTAGAAACATTCCGGTATTGGTTTGAGAGAAATCAATCGCTCCTGCGAATAGTTATGTCTATAAGAAGTTTATGGACATTTGCTATATTTGCAGTTCATTATCCATGCGGCGGGAATCCTGAGATTCCCTCCCACCTGAGCAGTATGAAATAGTCGCAGCCCACCTGTTTGAATCAACCTATGACCTTTTGTTATAATGTAAGGACAGATTCCTGCGTCCAATGAACAATGAGATTGTAGGCCCCTTTGTAGTGTACTGTATGCAGTGTATATAAGGCAGCCAGCTTGGGCCAGCTCAGTCTCTCTCTCCACAACGGTTTTCATCATTGACTAACTAGAGAGCTGGTACCAGGACTGCGCAGCGATCATCCCCCAGTGTGTAAGTGTTTCTCTGTAACCAACTTATTCTCTGTTTGTATTTGCCATACTCTCTCTCTCTCTCTCTCTCTCTCTCTCTCTCTCTCTGTTATTGTTACGCTGTTGTATATTGTATATGTGTAGTTATTATGTTTAGATATTGATGTTAGCCTGTAGTGTATAAACTGTTAACTGTATTTTCCCCTTTTACATACTATAATCTTGTTAGTAAAGGTTTTGGAACCTTAGCAAGGTATTGTGTGTTTATTACATTGCTGAGAGTATTCAGAGCGTCTCAATCGCTCAAGCGGCTTTTATATAATAGAGGTTAATTAGCATTGCATTGTGTTCACATTACAAAACCAAGGTTTACAGTATAGGCTCAGCCTTTCATTGTGTTGCATACAAGGTTTACTGTGTGTCATCCTGTGAGCGTCTGCGCCGCTCGTGTTCCTCTTGTGGGCACAGTGTCCGCTACGCTAGTAGCGTAGCATTACGGTACTCGGACCGCCTATAGCGTGCTCGATACCCAGCGTAAGCTCGTGCGTCTCGACCACGGCCTAGCGTCTGCTACGCTAAGTGCGTACCCTTACGGTACCCCGTACGCCCATTGCTTACTGAGTCTCTTACCAATATATAGTGAATGTTATAAGATAAATATTTAGCTTTATCATTCTGATTGGCTAAAGTTATTGGCACATATCATTTCTTTGTTCTTTGTTACACATAATCCTGTGTGTGCTCTTTTCATTTCCTGATCGCCAACCGGTTGTAAAGTACAGACTTCTGACTGATGGCTGACGAGAGTTGATAGACCAGACCTTGAGTGGTTAAAGAACCCTAACAACTGTGAGGGGCCTGGATGAAAGATGCCCTTCATGTACATCTGGCTTTTTCAATGTTTGTGGATTTCCCCATATATTTAGTATAGATTCAGTTTTTTCTGTGATGTTAAAATAATACATACCCCCACAGCCCAAACTTTGACAATTTTTTGGTAACAAATTTATGCACCAATTGATGCTCCACCAATGTTGTGGCTTCACCTACAATATCCACAGCTCCTTCCACGGGTTTGCCTATTTTGTCAGTCCCGGGCCCCACAATTTCTGATGGCAGCCCTGCTGGTCTGGGAACAATACAAGGTTTAATTGTTCTGTACATAGATATTTAACTACATTGTTCTTATTAACTGTTTGCCCCAACAGTTCCAAAATGCTTAAGATGTACCAATTTAAATAACATAGTCTCTCACATACAGTATTATCATTATTATGAAGTAGTAATTACATACACTTTTTCATGAAACAAATGACAATAGATGTCACCCTACTAGTAGAAAGAGAGAAGGAGTTGTGCCAGGAATATTATGGACTAGAGTGCATTGTATGCATGACACTGTCCCTCATTCGTTTGTGGTTGGAGGTGCTATCGCTGCTGCTTACATAGAAGCAGCAGCGCAAACAGTAAAAAGGACGCAATATTGGATCTATCCAGGCACCATCGCAGAAGCCAGACTGTCAATCCGTTCTTGCATCCTGTGTCGCAGGACCCATTCGTGCACTTCTCTAATTTTGGATACAGAACCCACGTGCAGAGCGGGTGTGGCCTCGGGTAGGATGGGCATGGCCTCGTCAAATGGACCTATTTTCTATCATTTTGGGGGTATGCCCAGCGATCCCCGAGCAGCTGGGCAGCCCCCCGCTCACCTCCCTGCACTGAATAGATGCCATGCGCATGCAGAGACACACACACAGAGACAGATAGACAGAGATACACACAGAGACAGAGACACACACACAGATAGACAGACAGAGGCACACACAGAGACAGGCAGACACACACATACACAAACAGACAGAGACACACACACTTAACTAGGGATCTCACCTACAGCAGTGTCACCAGCAGTTTATCTCCGGCACTACCAGGGCACTCTCCGGCTCTTCAGTATTGAGCTCTCCCGACAGCGTTGGCTTTCACTGCGGAGACTCCTTCCGCGGGGCTCCTTCCCCACTGTCTTTGCCTCTCCTAGCCTCTGCCGGGTCCTCACTGCTGGGTCCTTGCGGTGTCGGGGGGCCTTCTTCACTGCCGGTACCACCGCTCCCGAGTCCCAGCCACTGTTGGTTCCTCACTGCGAGGCCTGGGGGTTGTCCTTCACTTAAAGTGCTGCGCCTCCGCTCCCGAGTCCCAACCATTGCTATGTCCTCACTGCGGGGCCTGGGGTGGGGGAGGAAGGAGCGTCATTTTTCACTGACAGTGCCGCACCTCTGCCCCACTGCGGGAGTCCTCCTTAACTGCCTGTGCTGCGCCGCTGCTTTCAGATACTCCACTGCTTCTGAATACATACTGCCACTCTGTATGTCTGTATTCAGTTTGCATTCAGAAGCAGCGCTCGGTGAACTGGCAACATGTGGTGGCCCCATGTGTGTGGGACCCTAAGACGACTGCTCCTGTTGCCCATGGCTTAATCCAGCCGTGGCAGGACCCGCAGTGCGCATGTGTAGTATGGGTCCTGTGTTGGCACTTGCAAAGCGGTGATGGACAGTCTGTAGCTATTTGGGAGTGGGGAGGGGGCGGCAATGATCTCTGTTTTGAGAGCGAGACAGGGCCAAGGTCTTCCGATTTCCTGGCCTCAGTGACGGAGCTGCAACAGCTGGCCTCAGGGACAGTCAGCCAGCCGATGGTGTCGCACAGTGGTATGATGCTGTGTGCTCTGATGCAGCAGTGGAACTCACATGCATGCAAGAGGCGCCTACTTATACTAGCTGCCTTGTGCTGCATTACCATATGTAAGCTTCACTGCTACTTCCAAGTTCCAAGGAATGCTTGCTACAACCGCACCTGAATCAGGCCCACAGTTTCAACATAATGGAGATGTAAAGGTGTAACAGCAACTCTGCACCTCTGCGAAACAACATGTTCTGCAGCTAATTTCATTTTCACCCACAATTGCATTGCAACTTGTCTTATCTTTAGAATTAAGACGTAAATAAAATAATTGCTTTCCAAGATTATGCTGGATCTTTTCTTATTTGTGCAGAAACTCAGAATAGAGGAAAAGTCATCACTGGTGTCTGCACTTGGAACATAATAACCTACTTCTTCCCGGAAGAGTGGGTACTCCTGCCGAATCCTGCTCACTTTTAGGGAAGCAGGCAGGATAGGCACATAATTCAGGGAATTGCTGGTCATAATGGAGGGGGCAGAGCTAAAATGACAGAAATCACTGACATTTGAGCCCCAGCCTTTCCTCGAGGACCCGCGATTCACAGGATTTACCATGGAGGGCCTAATGATGTGGACGCCGGCACCGTCCCCCCCAAGTCTCCAGCTGCTTCTCCTCTCGGGGCTTTTCCCGGAGAGGATTATTTAATTGTCAGCAGGTATAACTTGCACTTGCCTTATGTTGGTGCAAGACATCAGTCAGAATAGGCTTCTCTTTGCTGTACAAGTGACTCAGAAGAATACTGAAGTTTATGTACACGCTCACAAAAATTCAACAAGAGAGAACACTTCTACTGATTGCATGGTCACTGCCCAATTACCACACCCATCTCTCACACAAATGGGTACATGTACTAAGCCATGGAGAGATAAACTACCGGACAATCAGCTCATAACTGCCATGTTACCGGCTGTAGCATAGTAACATTGGGGATGATTCAGACCTGATCGTTGATCTGCTAAATTTATCACATGTACGATTAGCTTCCCTGACATGCGGGGGGACGCCCAGCACAGGGCTAGTCCGACCCACATATCAGTCCCTGCCCCGTCACACCAGTACAAAGCGTTGCACGGCGGCGATGCTTTTGTACTGTAGGAGTAGCTCCCAGCCAGCACAGCTCCCAGTCAGCGCAGCATCTGCACTCTGACAGGGAGCTACTCTTCAATGCTCGGGTCGCAGCGGCTGCATGTGATGACACACAGCCGCCGCGACCCGTCCCCCCAACGGTCTGGGCACTTCTGCGTTGCCCGGACTGCGTCCCCTAAATTACGGCTAACCGCCGCCGGCCCGCCCCCTCCCACCCAGCGACCGCCTCTGCCTGTCAATCAGGCAGAGGCGATTGCAGGGCTACGACAGCCGTCGGCTGTCTGGCATGTGCCAGCGCACACGCACAGCACCGATCAGGCCTGAATCAGCCCCATCGTTAATGAGGTTGGAAAGAGGCAAAATGCCCATCGGGTTCAAACTGTATTCTGTATTAAGCTGAGCTCATTATCATGTCCCTGCTGAAGTAAAGTTTTTAGGATTAATTAACAACTATAATTCATGTACCTCCCAGTTTATCAATGTAATTTTTTTAAAATGTTACTGTATAACTTTGGATATTTTCTTTAGTTAGAAATTTATCCAATCCGTTTTTTAATGTATTTACAGAGTCCGCCATTACCACCTTCTCTGGCAGGAGTTCCAAATCTTTATTGCCCTAGCTGTGAAGAAGCCTTTCCTAGTTGTGTGCAGAATATTTTCTCCTCTAGCCTCAGCGAGTGCCCACGTGTCCTATACAGAGTTGTTTTTTTAATGAACATATCCTTGATCATTCTTTGTATTGTCCCTTTACATATTTGAAGATATTAATAATGTCTCCACTTAGACGCCTCTTTTCTAGAGTATACATATCCAGTGCCTCTAGCCCTTTAATCAAGTTAGTAGCTCGCCTTTGAACGCTTTTAATTTCCCAGATATCTTTTTTATAATGCGGTGCCCAAAACTGAACACAATATTCCAGGTGCGGACGTACCAATGATTTGTGCAGTGGCAGGATTACACTCTCGTCCCTTGCCTCAATTCCCTGTTTTATGCATGCAAGCACCTTACTTGCCTTCTTTGTTGCATTTTGACATTGTGAACTGTTATTAAGCTTTTTATCTATGAGTACCCCCAAGTCTTTTTCCATTAATGTTACCCCTAGATTTTCCCCATTTAATGTGTAGGATGCTAGTTTATTCTTTGTCCCAAAATGCAGAACTTTGCATTTTTCTATGTTAAACTTCATTCTTCATTTGGATGCCCAAATTTCAAGTTTAAATAAGTCATTCTGTAGAGACTCCGCATCAATTTCCGAATTAATTACACTACACAGTTTAGTATCTTCAGCAAAGATTGACACTGTGCTTTCCAGGCCTGTTCCTAGGTCATTAATATATATATCGAACAATAGTGGCCCTAGTACGGACCCTTGTGGTACTCCATTGACTACTGTTGCCGAGCCTGAGAACATCCCATTGACCACTAGTCGCTGTTCCCTGTTACCCAGCCAATTACTTATCCATGTACAAATAGTTTTTTCTTGGCCAAGCTCCATTAATTTGACAATCAGTTTCCTGTGCGGAACTGGCTTTTGCAAAATCTAAAAAGACCACATCCACAGCTTTCCTTCTGGTCAAGATTGTCGCTCACTTCCTCGTAGAAACTAATTAAGTTAGTTTGGCATGATCTGTCCCTCACAAACCTATGCTGGTTTATGCTAATAATCTTAGCAGTCTGCAGATAATCTTCTATGCTATCTCTTAAAATCCCTTCCAATATTTTCCCCACTATAAATGTCAAACTAACTGGTCTGTAGTTACCAGGATGATTACATTTGGGCCGGTGATTTATTAATCGTAATTTTGCTTAATCTCTCCCAGACTACATCCTCACGTAAACAAGTATCTAGCCACGTGGCATTAGCGTCACTGTCGTTATGGATTACTCCCACCGTCTGTTCTTTTCAGGTGAGCTCTGTTGAAAAAAATTTGTTCAGTATTTCTGCTTTTATTTTGTCATCATTAAACAAGACTCCCAATTCATCTTTTATTGGACCTACATTCTCTTTTTTTAACCTTTTACTGTTTATGGTTTAAAAAATCTTTTTAGGATTGGATTTACTCTCTGTCTATAGCGATTTGCTTTTCGTTATCTATTTTAGCTGTATTTATTAACTTTTTGCATCTTTTATTGCATTCCTTGTAGTACTGGAATGATTACACCGTTCCATTAGATTTAAATGCTTTGAAAGCACACATCTTTTTAACCATTTCTTCCTTGACCTTATTAAGCCACATCGGTTTGATTTTAGTACTCCTGTGTTTACTGGCCAGGGAATGAATTAGCGAATGTTGCTATCGAGGAACCCTTTTAAAGCCTCCCACATTTCCGTAGTAGTCTTACCATGAAACAAAACTTCCCAGTCAATGTTGTTTAGTGTACATCTCAGCCAGGGCCGGTTCAAGGGCGCAGAGCGCCCCGGGCAGGAAAGGGGCGTGGCCTAATACAGGGGGCGTGGTGAGTCACGCCCCCTGTACATTGAAAGCGCCGCTTGAATGCTGAGCGGTGCGCGATGACGTCATCGCGCACCGCACAGCAAAAGGTCCTCTCCACGAAGAGAAACTAGACGCTATGCGTCTAGTTCCCTTCGTGGAGAGGACCTTTGCTGTGCGGTGCGCGATGACGTCATCGCGCACCGCTCAGCAGTTACTCTCCACGAAGGGAAACTAGACGCATAGCGTCTAGTTCCCTTCACAGGAGGCGCCGGGGACGGCAGCGGGCAGCGGAGGCGGACGGGGGACACAGCGGGCAGCAGTGGCGGATCTTGCCACGGTGCAGCGCCCTCCGGATGGCGCCAGCGCCCTCCGGAAGGCGGCGTCCCGGGCAAAAGTCCTGCTTGCCCGTGGCAAGAACCGCCACTGATCTCAGCATACTGAAGTTAGCTTTTCTAACGTTAAATGTTTTGGTTGATCCCTTATAACTATGTTTCTTGTTGAAACTGATGTCAAATGTGATCATATAGTGATCACTGTTTCCCAAGGTACCCCCAACTTTAGTGTTTGATATAATGTCCACATTATTGGAAATTACTAGATCCAGAATAGTACAGGTTGAGTATCCTTTATCCAAAATGCTTGGGACCAGAGGTATTTTGGATATCGGATTTTTCCGTATTTTGGAATAATTGCATACCATAATGAGATATCATGGTGATGGGACCTAAATATAAGCACAGAATGCATTTATGTTACATATACACCTTATACACACAGCCTGAAGGTCATTTTAGACAATATTTTGTATAACTTTGTGCATTAAACAAAGTGTGTGTACATTCACACAATTCATTTATGTTTCATATACACCTTATACACACAGCCTAAAGGTCATTTAATACAAGATTTTTAATAACTTTGTGTATTAAACAAAGCTTGTGTACATTGAGCCATCAAAAAACAAAGGTTTCACTATCTCAGTCTCACTCAAAAAAGTCCGTATTTCGGAATATTACGTATTTCGGAATATTTGGATATGGGATACTCAACCTGTATTACCTCTATTCGGGTCCTTGACTAATTGAGACAGGTAGTGATCCTTTAACGTATTTAAGAACCTGTTACCCCTAGCTTTTACACATGAACCGTTACTCCAATTTATATCAGGATAATTAAAATCCCCAATCACTAGGATGTCCCCTAATCCCGCAGCTTTTTCAATTTGCTGCAAGAGTTGTTCTTCCTCTTGTATGCTAACATCCAGCTGTTTGTAGCACGTGCCTATGACAATTTTTTGAACATCAGTGCCCCCACTTGAGATTTCAACCCATAGTGACTCCACATTATCTCCTGGCCCTTCATAAATAACCTCCTTTAAGTACGGTTTTAGAGATGGTTTAACATAAAGACATACACCTCCTTCCCTTTTGTTAGCTCTGTCCCTCCTGAAAAGACTATATCCCTCCAAGTTTGCAACCCAGTCATGAGAGTCGTCCCACTATGTTTCCGTTATACCTAAAATATTATACTGATCCTTTAATGCAAGTAATTCCAATTCCCCCATTTTACCTGATAGGATTCTTGCATTCGCAAGCATACATTTTAGTGTACTATTTCCTTTGTCTGTTTGTTTTTTTAATGGTATACTATCGTTATTTATTAATATCTTTCCGTACTTACTCTTACCGACAGTTATTCTCCTCCCTCCCTCTCCACTCCATCATACCTAATACAGCCCTCCTTATTAATTTCTCTGCTTTATCCATCAAGTCTTACAACCCCCCCCCCCCCCCCCCCGACATAAGTGTTTTCCCTTGTGATAAGGACATCATTTTCTTTATGACGTAGTGCTAACCCACAGTCGTCGTTAGTTAACTTCCTGGCAAAACCTTTGATGCTACCCTTGTTAGAATCCATGTTAATATCCTTAACGGCTGCTCTTTTCCTCCCCCCTTCTCCACCCCTATTTAGTTTGCTACCTCCATCCTTACTAATCTCATTGCATGACCAATAGATTCTAGATAAGCCCTCCCCCCAGGCTCCTAGTTTAAAAACTCCTCCAATCTTGTGACCATCCTTACCCCCAGCACCGCAGCCCCCTCCTCATTCAGGTACAATCCATTGCAACAAAAAAGATGGCGCCTGACTGAGAAGTCCGCCAGATGCTCCAGGAACACAAACCCCTCCTTCCTACACCAGTCTCTAAGCCACACATTAACCTCCCTAATCTCCCTCTGCCTCCCTGGGCTAGCGCGTGGCACAGGTAATATTTCGGAGAATATTACCTTAGATGATGTCCTTGCCTTTAGTTTCTAGCCTAAGTCCCTATAATTTTTCTTAAGGACATCTCATCTTCCACTAACTTTGTCTTTAGTCTTTCCCAGCCTCTCCCAACAATCTATCTACCCAGTCCGTGATGTGCCGTACCTGAGCACTCAGGAGGCAACAGACTGTATGGCGATCACAGTCCCAGTAGCAGATTGCCCTGTCTTCCTGATAATTGAATCCCCTACCACCACAATCTGACTAGGTATCTTGCTTTCTTTTTCCCATCTGTGCCGGAGGGCCACTCCTCTGGTTGCTAGAGGAAACAGTTTCCTCCAGCCCCGTCATTTCATTACTATCATCCACCGAATCTTCATACAATCGGCGAACTTGTTCGGGTTTGATAGTTCAGAGATGTCGTGCCTACCCCTCTTGCCCCTCTTTTTCTTCTTTCTAACCATGACCCAGCTGGCAACCTGGTTGTCTTCATCTGCCGGTGTGACCCCCTGCAACTTCTCCACCGTTCTATCTAAGCTTTGGTCTAGATTGTGAATATCTCTCAGTCTTGTAATTTATTATTTATTTATTACCAGTTGTTTATATAGCGCACACATATTCCGCAGTGCTTTTACAGAGAATATTTGCCCATTCACATCAGTCCCTGCCCCAGTGGAGCTTACAATCTATATTCCCTATCACATGTACACACAGACACATTCACTAGGGTTAATTTTGTTGGGAGCCAATTAACCTACCAGTATATTTTTGGATTGTGGCAGGAAACCGGAGAACCCGGAGGACACCCACGCAAGCACGGGCAGAATATACAAACTCCGCACAGTTAGGGCCATGGTAGGAATGGAACCCATGACCTCAGTGCTGTGAGGCAGTAATGCTAACCATTACACCATCCGTACTGCCCGGTCTGCTCTGAAAAATGGTCAGACCTTGTAATGGTCTGTGTTTGAAAAAAATGACATTTCGGAGCTGACTGGTTGGTACTTTATCTCTGTCCACTTTATCAGAGTCGCCCGGAGATATGCAAAATTACATAAAATTACTTCTGTGCATGCATTGTTTGCTAAACTTTGTTATTTCGCCTGTCTGAGGAGTAGCATGCGACTCCGAAAAAGCCACAATATTTATATAGCTTCTTTTCCAAGTTCTACAATGCATTGCACTGTAAGACTTTTGCTTTCTGTTTCATGTTTTGTTTGTACTGTTTCTGCTTACGTACTTTATAAGGAGCTATGTAACCCTAGAGGTTCCATGTATAGGATAATAATTTAATAATTATAACTATATATATATATATATATATATAGATATATATATATATATATATATATATATATAGATAAATATCTATATATATAGATATATAGATATATATATATACAGTATTTATTTATTTTTAAATAATGGGGCACTCTCCAGACTTGAATGTCAAGTCTGGTAAGTCAGGCCATAAAGTTCCTTTTAGGACTGTCACATCAGATTTTGGATTGCTGTTCCCATGATGCGAATAGAGATATTTTTCATTCAAGTCTGGTGAGTGCCATCTATTTTCATTTTCTAACTTGGAAAAGTTATTGTTCCACTTTAGAGTGACACCCAGTTATTACCTTGATTGATGATGTACGCAAAATAGAATGTAAATGTCCGCCACACAGTTATTCAATCACGTAGCTACAAAGAAAGCCGTTTTTCTATGTTTTAGATCCACAACCTAATTTTAATAAGTAATGGATCTGGATTCTGTTAGGGACTTGCAAGAATCAATCAAAGTAGTGTATGGGATTTATTTAACTGACTCATAAAGTATGTATGTGGTTTATCCCTGGTGAGTATTTTATCTCCTTACGGAGAGTATGGTATTTTTGTTTATGTATGCCGTAGTTATTCTTTTTAGATTCAGTGTTCTAAGTTAATGTTTTCTAATAAATCAGCACAAAAAGCATTTCAGTACCATCCATATTACAGTAGATGGAAAATTTGAGGATCAACATTTGTCTAGTCAGCTATGACTCACAGTAAAGCCTCAGGACACAGTGATATCATCCCATCTTGATAACAGCTTGTTACATCTTGATTTTGATTGATGTTACATTAAGTTGTTAGGACATAAAGACATAAGTCATATGCTATTACACTGAGAAAAGGATGTACTTTCTGGGATTGTATTCTACTCTGCAAAGTCTTTTTTTTCCCCAAGGATATGACATTATAGATCACAAAAAAATAATGTGTCCCTGCCTTAAATCATTAATTCACACAAAGCTTTTGTGTTTCTTTACTTTAATAAGCACATCATAATATAAATATTACTTGGATATGAAGTCATTAAATTAGACAGCCCAGAAATAAATGTCACTTTTTTATAGCACGCCGTATTGTAAAGGGCTGAGGGACTAATCCAGTAAGCCCAGCAGAACTGCGGAAAATGCTATTTGCCGATTTCTGCACTTCTGCGCATGCGCACACAAAAGTGAACGCATGCGCAAGGTCTTAAACTGCCATTGCACGCAGTTGCAGTTTAACAGCTGGTAGGGTGGTATGGGGCGTTTACACACCGTTTGGGTGGGCTTGATCCGGACAACACGGGCCGCGGTGGCTGCGTGACACCACATGCAGCAGCTGTGACCCAAAAGATGTCAGCCGTCCGACTGCAAGCCCTTCACTGTTTAGCAAAGTGCTCGCATGTTAGCAGGGGGAGGGGGGGGGGGCAGGACCACATGCTAGCGAAAAACAGTTGTAGTTTTGCTACTTTTTACTTTTTAACTCATACTGAATCGGGCCCTAAATGTATTAAAATGTAACTGGTTAATTGTCCCACCATTATTAATTCATGTTTTCCCCAGATGATTTTTGATTGACATCTATAATGGCGGGATCCTGGTGTGAGGTATCTGTGTTACTGGGCATGATGTATAGAATTTGTGCAGTGTCCAATCCTCCCTACCTTTAGAACATTACAAATAATGGAATCATCCTGTATGCTGACCCTGTGATAGGCATTACCACATTAAACAGTATCAGAGACTGTATGGGCCATATGGTTCTTATCTGCTGTCAAATGATGTGTTTCTAATGCTATCTTTTAAAGGAGTTCGGCAGGGTGATGCCTTTTGTAATGTCCATTCCAGCCAAAACCCCTCAGACAGAGTCGTAATTACACATACTGTACATTAGTGTCCTGGGCAAGAGAGAGGGTGGGGCAGATGTAACGTACAGAAAGATTTAGATATGGGTTGGTTATATTGTTACTGCACAGGGTAAATACTGGCTGCATTATTTTTACACTGCAATTTAGATTTCAGTTTGAACACACCCCACCCAAATCTAACTCTCCCTACACATGTTGCATGTACCCCACCTGCAGTGCAGCATGGTTTTGCCCATTAGTGTGCTTTTTTGGGGCTGCTAACAAACCTGAATAAGGCCCATAGTTTGTAGAAATATTTGGTCATAGAGAGGAGAGAGGTCCAGAGACATAACATGAAGTCATAGCGCTCTTAGCCAGCATATACTACTATCCCGCCCCTTTCCCCCCCACACACACAATTCTGAAGTGTGAGTGGGAGGGGATGTGCCAGCGTGGGGCAAGTTGAAGTATGTGCACTTTACAAAATGCATCAGCTTACCTTGGGTTGATCCCAGTAGGTGTGCACCAGATGTGAAAGTGACTGCTAGGCGACACAGAAGATTTCTTCACCAGGGTACTGGGTTTGTGTCACAATCCTGACTGTAGGTTTCATATTTGGTGACTTACCCCTGCCATCTGTCCCGGATCCTGTGTCTTTTACTCACTGACTTAAACAGCTTGTCAGCACTATGAGTTTTCCTGAGTTTTCTGCCTGAAAGGTAATAGTTAATTAGCTCCACCTGTGGTGATCTCCTGTGTGAGGCTGAATTCAGTAATATGAAGTTCAGGCTTCAGTGTTCTCTTGGCCTGCTAGGCCTCATTCTACATCACAGCCTAGTCTGGAGTAGTCACATGACAGTGACTGTTCACCTGATCCAGAGTTGTCCAATCCTCTGCCAGCCTGAGACTCTCTGCATCACCTAATCCTGCTCACCAATCACCAAGAACCAGGAAGTATAAGTTTGGAGGCTGAGTTAGAAACTGGGCCAGTTCCTTGTGTCACACTCACAGCTATGTGTGAGTCTTCAAGCTGACTATACTCTAGTTCCTGTGAAAACTCTGTTCCTTGTTACCCTGTTTGGATTACTTTTGTGTTGCCACTGATGATCACTATTTCCACGAGTCTCAAAGTAAAGGCACAGCTGCAGTGGTTCATCTTAAAGGCACAGTATTATATTCCATAGTCTCAACTGAAAACCACAGCTGCCGTGGTTCATCTTTACTGCAGTTGTAGTTGTGATCTCCAGAGCTCCCGTATCCCTGCAGCATCTCCGTGCCTCAGTATCTCCGTGCCTCAGTGCCTCAGCACCCCCGTGCCTCAGCACCTCGTGCCTCCAGCATCTCCGTGCTTCCAGCATCTCCGTGTCTCGGATCCTCGTGCCTCCGGTGCCTCCGTGCCTCAGCATCTCCGTGCCTCAGCATCTCCGTGCCTCAGCACCTCCGTGCTTCCAGCATCCCCGTGTCTCAGCACCTCGTGCCTCCAGTACCTCCGTGCCTCAGCGCCTCCGTGCTTCCAGCACCTCGTGCCTCAGCACCTCGTACCTCCAGCGTCTCCGTGCTTCAGCATCTCCGTGCTTCCGGCATCTCAGTGCCTCCAAGCACCTCAGTGCCTCCAAGCACCCCAGTGTCTCTACGCACCCCAGTGTCTCTACGCACCCCAGTGTCTCTACGCACCTCAGTGTCTCTACGCACCTCAGTGTCTCTACGTACCTCAGTGTCTCCAAGCATCCAGTACACTTTAGCGCAGTTGTACCTGGTATTCTTCACTGATTCATCAGCGCCTTTCCAGTTCTGTCTTTCAGGAGACCTTCAGCGTTCACACGTGCCCCCTGTCTGCTGACCTAATCCTGCATGGGGAGAACCTAGATTCGGCCATCTCTGCTGCGGTTCCTCTTCCCAGTCACTGGAAGAAGCCCCGAGTCCACAACACTCCCAAACCAGGTCAGTGGTAGTATTCATATAATTCTCCAGTCGCCCGCACAGACTTCACTAACACCGGGTTCACAAAACCTCAGTCATGACAGTTTGCTTGTATCAGCTGGTACCATGTAATGCAGGAGTTACCACACAGTGGTATCTGCAGTACTTATAAAGTGGTATTAGTATAGCAGTGACAGCCTGGAGCATGCAGGTTACAGTATGTTGAGCTGTAGTGCGCCTGGTGCAGAATACACCAACAGGCTGTGGGGCAGATGTATTAAGCCTGGAGACGCCATAAGGAAGGGATAAAGCAATGATAAGTGCAAGGTGATTGGCTGGTGCATTTATCACCTTGCACTTACCACTGATTTATCACTTCCTTATGCCTTATCCAGGTTAATACATCTGCCCCTGTATACCTTATGAAAAGTGAGGTGCTTTGGCACCGAGGTAATACAGTGTAGTTCTGTAGCCCTTTGGGCATTGGCAGGGTCTGGAGAACTGCCACACAGGATACCGGAAAAAAGAGTGTATGGTATAGCACATCGGAGGATGAACCTCCTGTGAGGGAATACGTACTAGATGCCGGCGGTCTGAATGCCAGCAGTCACATGACCAACCACAGCATCCCGAAATTGAAGATCCTGACATCGGAGGGGGTAAGTATTTCTAATCCTCCCCCTCTGTCCCCTATCCTAACCCTTACCGTCGGGGGGTGTCAGGTAGGGCTAACCCTCTGAGGTGTCAGCTATGGCTAGCCCTTGGGGCAGTGGCGGATCCAGGGGGGGGGGCACCCAGGCACGTGCCCCCCCTGTCATTTAGGATCACTAGCTGCAAGTACCACTGTGGTGTACATGCCGGCAGGAGGCTCAGCAGGGCTACACTAGCAGCGCGTTACCAGGCCCGGCAAAAGCAGACGCGTTGAGCGCCGGACCTGTGAGGGCGCTGCTGAAATCACTGCTGGCCGCCGCTCACTACCACCCGCCGCTCACCGCCCGCCTGCCCAATAAAGCTGCCAGCCCAGGTTATTACTTTCACCGCCGCTGTATCTCCGGAGCAGAAGCTGGAGCTTAGCGTAGCTGGTGTCTCCAGCGCTGCCCCCACGAGAAGCAGCGGGAAAGAAGCTGTTCGGGCTGCCTTCACCCAAGTGCTCCCCGGCCCACAGCCAGCCGGCCTCTCTGCAGCTCCCCCCTCCTAGCCCCAGGGTGCTTGGCAGGTCCGGCCACGGCAACACCTGCTTCACTAACATCACGGCCAGGACCGCAAGGAGGTGACAGAGCGAGCACTGGGCCACGATCCTGCATTCCCTCTGGACCCTGGAGTATACTCCCCAGCACAGCCGCGAGTTTAAGGTGAGGGACAGTCACAATTTTGTTTGAGGGTTATCCCAGTCCCTTGGTTTTGCCCTGTTATAGCTCAGACACAGGATCTCTGTGGAACTACTTATCCCAGCATGGACAATGCAAACTTCTGGCTGGGATTTGTAGTTCCACAACAGGTTGGGACATATGATTGTGCTCACCCTTGGCGTGGTGTTGGCCCCTCTACAATAAAGGGCCCTACACATTTATCGATCCGCCGCCGAGCTGCCCGACAGCAGATACGGCCGACGGGCGACCCAACAGCGGGGGGGCAGTGACGGGGGGAGTGAAGTTTCTTCACTTCCCCCGTCACACGGCTCCATAGAAGTGCAAGCAAATATGGATGAGATCGTCCATATTGGCCTGCATGCACAGCCAACGGGGCACCAGCGATGAACGAGCGCGGAGCCGCACATTGTTCATCGCTGGAGCCTCCACACTCAAAGATATGAACGGTATCTTGTTCATTAATGAACGAGATTGTTCATATGTTTGATATCGCCCAGTGTGTAGGGCCTATAAGACCGGGTGATGGCCTTGTCTGATAATTTCTGTATGCTTCATGCAAAAAATACAGGGTGTTGCTTTGGGGTTTATGTAGCAGAAGGTGCCTTGCGGAAGTCACCGTACATTGTAAATCCTGCAGCTACACATCCAAAGACCAACCCCCCCATGCCCGCCCGCCTGCCTTTCCCTATCGTGGTGCCGCCCCTGTCATTTTGTTCTGGATCCGCCCCTGCCTTGGGGGATGGTGGCTAGAGCTAACCCTCCAGTGCCTAACCCTAGCCCTCCCTAGTGCTTAACCCATAACCCCCACCCCGGGCCCTAACCTGTACCCCGATACTCATCTTTGGTATGTTGGCCGTCGTGATCTGGTCTTCTTAGTGGTGTTGGGATTTTGGCATCAGTCACATGACCGCTAGCATCCTAACAGCCAGGATGCTAAACAAATCAACTCTTCATTGCAACTGAAATGCCTAGTGGCTCCAGAGTCCGTGTACCAGCAATCCTTACTGTGACCATCTGTTACATTTAAAGCTGGGTCATTCCTCTTGTCATGCTTCTTTTGCTGCATGCTGCAGTACATTAATTTCTCAGTCTGCATTTATATGCTTTATCTCCCACTTTGTGACATACAAAATACTTGTACGTAAGCTTTTTAGATACTTAGTGTCCCTTTTAATCATACCGCCCAACTGCTAATTGGACACTCTCCCGTTGTCCCTCCCGCCGTTTGCAGTGTCCTGCGGATGAGGGGGTGTGTGTGTGTTTCAGATTAGGAGTACCAGTGATTACTGCTGCGCTATCAGGCATGGCAGCTCCCTAATCTGCGGCATCAAAAGTTGGAAGTAATGCATTAATTTCAGCATTGTCAACTGGGTTGGGCATATGTCAGTGGTTGGGATGCCAATGATCAGAAGACTGTCTGCAGCATCCTGATGGTGACAATCCCAACAGGTGCTAGGTAAGTATACTTACCTTCCCCCAATGCCTCCTAACCTCTCTTTGTGCAGCCTAAATCTAACATCCCCTCCTTCTCCCACGCAGCCTAACCCTTACCCTCCCCGGTGATGCCTAAACCTAATCTCCCCTTCCTGCAGCCTAAACCTCCCTCACCCACAGCCTATTCCTACCGAAGAAGCCTAAACCTAACCCCCCCTCCCTGCAGCCTAACCCCAACCCCCACTTTTCAAGAGTCTAACCCCAACCCTTCCCCCGCAACCTAAACCTAACCCCCACCCTACGCCCAGCTTATCTGCCCGCATCAACTTTGGGCCGAAGATTGCCACCCACTTCACCCAGTCAGGGATTTCCACCAGTGACACATGCTTCTTCCATTACTATGCCATATTATTTTGCGGCCCCATGGCTACCAACGTACTCTGGGAATACACACATACACATGGTACATGTACCTTCAAAGAATTTAAAGATAGAATAGGTTCAATGTTCCGACTATACCTGCTTAGTGAAGAGCAAAGAGTGGAGAGCGTAATCGACCAGCTGAAAGGTCCTGCACTATGGGAGGTCAAAGTGTGGTTGGATGAAAAGCGGAAAACGGTAGACAAGATCTTCAAAAAATGAGCAGGTATCTTTGACTCATGAACCATTTCTGAACTAAAGGCTCAACTATATGCCAGGAAGCAACATCCCCAAGAGTCACTGAGGGAGTTTGCCCTGGGTTTGCAGGAAGCTATGCAGGTGATCCAAGCATAAAAACCGTGGTAGGTGGAGCAGGTGGATGAAACTCTTATTCATTTCTTATTGAAGGGGCACATGGAGAAGCGACATGGGCCCAACTGATGATGTGGTGATGCAAGAATACTGTATGCCCATTTTCAGAGTTCAAAGAAGCCGTACTGGATATCCTCGGACTCAACCAGAACACTGACACTGAATATGGTGCATCCCCAGAACAGTTGGTGGGCAGAAACCTTAGCGAGGCCAGTCATTATATGAAACTTTATCCCCTGATACCTAGGAGATCAGTCACTCAGCAGGTACAGTCTGGTCCTGATCCGATCAGGGCCCTTACAAGGGCAGTCACAGAAATGACGATGGAGATAAAAGAAATCCGACAGGAAAAAGCTGAAGCCAAACACAGAGAATGGCGCCAGGATCACAGTGGAAGAAATTGTCCACATTGGGACGTCCCACGGGATTCAGGGCGATACCCCACTGACCAGGTTGATGACCACGAAAGAGCCATATGTCAGCAGTCCTTGGGAACAGCAGAGGGAGTAGGACCACTCTGGGAAGAATGATCCAGAGCTGCAGGTACAAATGTGGTGTTCCAGAACCAAGTGAGAGTGTCTGGCATACCATCTAATGGTGATGTTCAACGGTACAGCACAAGGAGAATTGCAGGCCAAGTCATGTGGTTCAGTGTATCACGTGGCTATGGATTTTTAAAGCGAACAGACACCAAAAAAAGAGTATATGCACATCATACTGGCTTTCAGAAGACTCATCGGCAAGAGTGCTTCTGGAGCCTGGGAAGTGGTAAAATGGTCAAATTTTAATTGATGGATGGAAAGAAGGGCATCAAATCCGTTAACATAACTGGTCCTGGTGGTGCTCCTGTGCAAGGCAACAAACATACTGCAGGTCGCAATCAGTCCTGGCGCAATTCGATTCACAGAGGTCCACCATGCAACTGTCGATGGAATAACTACCGATGCAATAAGGCTATAGAGAAACCGGGAGAAGTTCAAAGTGTGGAAGAAAGTGCTAATCTTAAACAGCCTCACCAGAGGTGTCGATACCTACCATCTGACCAGATGAGACCAGAAGAACCCAAATGGCAAGAACCTGGCGTCGCTGCATCCCAATGCGGAATGAATCATTGAGGCGAACGGACAAACCCGATGTGAAGGGACAGAGTGAACTGGTGCAATCGAGCTTACAGGATGCGGTCAGACCCAAACTCCCTCCAGAGTCTGCACGCTATAGCACACTGAAAGTCAAAGACACAGATTCCAGTATGGTAAGTTTCAGTCAGGAAGACTTGAGTACCACTAACAAGGAAGGAGACACTGAAGAATTGATCCAAATGGCCATGGCAGAGATTTGGGCCCCTTAGTCCTCAGTGTGCATATTCAGTTATGTCACAGTCTGAATCTAATGTTGTCCCTGTAGAGTCCTTTAGAGTAGATAGGGAGGCCAAGACATATTCTTATGTAGAGAAGTATGGCCTGGATAATGGGTACACTACAGTAAGTGGAGAAGAGTTTGCCTTCATGGTGTAGCAGGCTATATGGAGGTCTAAGAAAAATAACAAAAGAGTAACCTGTGTTGTGTAGATAGTAGCCTGTGATGTAGAGGGAAATCCTTTTCTACTGTGAACCTACCTGTCGTGTAAGTTGCATATATGTAATTTTATCATAAAATTGCTATGATTCAGATGTAATGTATGCACTTACCATTTGTTTAACTGTTATGCACAAATGTTAGACTGTTCCTTATTGAACTTTGAATAATGTGTATTGCGTGAGGACACGCAAATTTCTAGCAGGGTTTATGTAATACCCTGCTAATTTAATTGCAAAGTGGGATTTTATTTTTGGAAGCACCCTCTAAGGAAACTGAGTAGGGCCAGTTGTGAGCCGTGAATAGGGGTACTCATCCTGGCACTCCCATCCTTCCATTGGCTAACCCGTCCTCCTGTAATACCATGCTATGCAAGATATTACTGTATATCTGACACTGTGCAGCGCACTACAGCGCATATCTGTAATTTCACAGGCAGACAATTCCCAGCAGCCTCTGTAGCTGCTAAAAAGGTCAGGAAGTGGTCACATGACCAGTGTCAGGTGTGACAGTTGGTGGTGTTTGGGCAGCCATTTTAGGGAGAGGACGGTGGCTGGTCTGGTGTGAGGAGGTGCTGCACAGGTTACTTGTAAGAGCCACTGTCCCCGGTGACTGGAGTTAGAGAAATGGCAACCAGAGAGCAGTGAAAGCCTCCCACAGCATATCCACAGCTTCCAGTGACCACAGCTGATATGCACTGAATGTGGCGGAGTTGAAGTGGAGTTTTTATTGCTGGAGCTGGCCTGGGGAGTGTAGTGATATAGCTCCCCTCCCCTACAGGTGTGGACCGGAGGCAGCTCTCAGCCTGAGAAAGGGGATGGTGCTTCAGGGACACAGTGAACAGGAGCTGGTGAGAAAACACTAAGTACATTGCACTTTTCAGATCCAGGAACCCTTACTAAGAATATTCTATCAGCAGTTTACCCTCTCCTTGCTGCAGCTACTGTTAAATCATTTAGCATTACAGACTTACAGTTTAGAGACTGAGAAAAGAGGATAGCATACGTGCCTATACTTATTTATGCATGCCATGATCATACACTCAGTATCAGCTGCCATGCTTCTAGAGAGCCCCAAGGAAAGTAATTTCATCTGTAACAGTTATATTTTAGCGGCCAACACAGTGGTATGGACCGGTAGCTGCAGGTCAAAGTAGCCGGGACACATTGAGCTGCTTAGATAGTTAGTGATACAGGCACATTCAGCAGCTCACCCCTAAAAGCAGAGAGGTGAGCCGGGGCCAAGTCTGGACCAAGTGATACAGTTAACCTAGCTACTGTTCGTCACAGTGTTGCAGAGATAATGGACAGTCTTTGCTAAGGAACAGTTCTTTAGATCCACCATAGTGAACTACAGCTGGCTAGTAACACACTGAGCTTTCAGACTACCCAGGGAGTAATTAGAAAGATATAGCAGTCTCTACAGTTACTGCAGCTGCATGCAAGGTAACATTGTTGCAATTTCTCAGAGAGAACTCCAACACCAAGCATTCTGGCTACATGGAATAAGATGCCGTTCTTCTTGTCTGATTTCTCAGTTGTTACTTTTAGTATCACCGGATTCAGTGATTAATCTCAGGAGATTGATTTATCTAGAGAAAGTGCACTGGGATCAGTAAGAGATCCCAGCCGTCTGGGATCCCGGCAGTCAGGAGATTGATGCTGGGAGTCTGACAGCCGGTATCCCGGTGGCGAGCGCAGTGTGTTCCCTTGTGGGCTTTCTGCGCTCAGCACGCTTCGAGCCCGGTGGCGACCTTCAGGCGCCACAGGTTTCGATTCCTCTCCGGGTCATGGTGTGGACCACCACCCAAGAGGGGTAACCATCCGGCAGTCAGGACTCCAACCGCCGGTATGTCAGCTGGTGTCAAGATTCCGGCACCCAGTGAATTATAACTACAAAATATCTATATAAACTTATCTGAACATTACAGAGGTTACAAAGGGGCCCCAATTGAAAGGTAATTGTAATTGTGAATGCTATTCTAAATTTGTGTTTTCGTTTAATAGGATTCACTAAATATTGTGCATTGCAATGCATTTTTATGTAAGCAACATATGTTGAGTATATTACGAATACTGTTTAGCTGTTAACTACTTAAGTTTCACAGTAAAGGAAAAAGTTACTCTGAAGTGTTACAGTTGAATAAAATTCCAGTCTCTAGCTAATGTCATTAATGTCTCTACAAAAGGTATTTTAAAATAAAAGTGTATCCTAAATTGCGCCACAAGACTTCTTGGTCACCGGTTTCTGTAAGTAATCTGATCTACGGGCTCCGATAAGGGAAATAAGTGGGAACAGAGACCTGAAGAACCTATTATAAAAACCTGTAAATTGAACTGCACATGATACTTACCTTGGTGGGTATTACACTTCCCGTTCTAGGGATGGCCAGTGCGGCTAATTCGGTTGTGGTCAGAGTGGCTATTGCTGCTGCTGTCTTGGAAGTAGCAGCGATAGCTCTATATGTTATTGCAGCAGGAAGCTTCTATTACAAGTAGTGATCCAACCTGTATCCCGGGACGTAGGCATCAGGTCACTGACTCACCATTTAGTGATATCCAGCATGAACACAGGTGACTTAATTAGTACCTCAGTTATTTTGATTTAATTATTTTTGCTGAAGCCTGGATATCACTGAAACCTGCACTGTCAAGGGGCCTACACACTGGGTGATGTTTTTGTCCAACAATATTATCGATGGTCGATTTTTACTACACACTGGACGATATCAATGGTCAGTTTGGACGGTATGATAGTGCATACATCTATATCGTCCAAATTGACTAGCATGTAATAATGATGACCGTTCAACGATGAACGGTTGCAGGCACGCTCATCTTTCATCGTTGATGCATCCGCACTGAAAGATATGAACTATTTATTGGGTCTATACCAAATAGACCCAATGGAATTTTAAAGAAAAAATGCCCTCAGATTTGGACTGATCTTTTAAAAGGAATATTATTGTTAAGCTTATATAACCAATTGGCAGTTAATTGGCATAGCACTTTCTTTACTTATACAACATTGCACAGCTGCTGATGTTATTATGATATTTTTATAGTGAGATATCACATTGCAAAAGTAGGAAATGTAAGTTGCAAGAAAGAAGGTGAAACACGGAGTTATAGTTTATTTGGTTTTCAACTGTGTATTGGGTATGATGAGTTACACTACAGCACAACTTTTCTTACCACAACCAATGGAACTTAATGGGGGACATAGGCCCTCATTCTGACCAGATCGCACGCTGCACTTCTTCGCAGAGGTGCGATCGGGTCTGGAATGCGCATGCACGGCATGCGCATTGCACACGTGCGTCGTTACCGCAACGACGCTGACAGCGAAGAAAACGGTTGCAGCGGCGACCGCAAGAAGATTGACAGCAAGAATGCGTTCCGGGGCGTCAGCTGACTATTTGAAGCCGTTTTCAGGGAGTGGTAAGAAAAACGCAGACGTGTCCAGGCGAACGGAGGGCGGATGTCTGACGTCAAAGCCATAACCATCATCGCTGGACCCGTCGCACAGGGTAAGTATGTCCAAGGCTAGTCTTGTTTTGTGTGAAACTTTTTTAGCATAGCAGGGCTGCACAAGCGATCGTTGCCCTGCTATGCTAAAATACACTCCCCCGTAGGCGGAGATTAGTTGATCGAACCAGCAGCAAAAAGTTGCTTGGTGCGATCAACTCGGAATGAGGGCCATGAACCTGATATTGCTTGTAATGGTTACTCAGATTATGGTGGAAGATGCAGAGTTGATGCAAGTTCTACCCACATTTGTACACAGATAATAATATAGATACAGGGAACAGCAGGGAGGGGCCAGGTCTGGACAGAGATGGGCAGGGACATGGGAGAGCAGAAGATGAGGTGATCTAGCATAAGATGGGTCCAATATACTAATATACATAGATAGTGTGTGTGTGTGTGTGTGTGTGTGTGTGTGTGTGTGTGTGTGTGTGTGTGTGTGTGTGTGTATATATATATATATATATATATACATGAAGAAGCAGCACTTTCAGGTCCAATGCAACATAAATCACTCAGCGATGTCCTCAATCAACTCAGCGGGACCGGAATAGAGTCAACGTTTCATTTATTTTCAATAAATTTTGTCAGGACATACGATATATAAAAAAACACAGCAGTATTTGGAGACTAGTGGCTAAAAAAACTTCATTTGCGGTATAACATTAAATCCAATGTTTCGAGGCCTGTGGACCCTTTATCAAGGTGTGCTTGTTTTATATATCATTTTTTTTTTTTTTTTGAGAGGCGCCAGTCAATGTACTGGATCACGCAGTCACCATCTAGGCCAGGTCAACCTCCAACTGTTGTGAAACTACACATCCCAGCATGCCCTTTCATAGTTTTGGCATTCCTTAATAGCAAAACTGGCAAAGCATGCTGGGACTTGTAATTTTCCAACAGCTGGAGAGCCACAGGTTGGCCAGGCTTGAACTAGTCTTACCACGGCAGTGTCAGGATGGAGATAATCCTCTATCTGTAGTGTATATATAGTATACTGTGAAGTATATATATATATATATATATATATATATATATAAAACGGCGCTTCATCACCACCTGCTATGACAAGTGATAGGGATAGTCAATCCCTCAAACAAGGAATACAAACAAACAATACAAATAGCAGCGCTTCGTTGATGAAATGTCACGTCTGATAATTGGGTATAATAATAATAAATTTTATTTACATATAATTTGGCTTCCAAGTAGTTGTGTGAAGCAACAACTAAATCAGTTACAAAAGACCACACAAATTGGATATCAATGGCCAGCACAGTTCGAAAGTCCGTTCCCTTTATAACACCTCCCTGTACGCCACTTTGCAGAAAGTCTCTGTTTGGATATTTCTTTTTTCAAAGTCACCTGAGTCACTGGAGGATGTACTGTCCTGGAATAATTATAGCCAGAGTCCCCACCAGAGCTGTGACCCTAGATGGTAAGGTCCATTGTACCTATAAATGACTCCATAGGTGAGCGTCCAATTAAGGAGGTTGGTCCGGAAAGTGCCGCACGCAGCACTTTCCGGACCAACCATTTATCGGTTTTGGTAAGAAAAGTTGACATTTAAAATGTTGACAGCCCGAATGCCGACAGGATATGAATGCTGACAGTGTTAACATGTTATGAATTTTGACAGTCAGAATGTTGACATGGACTGTAGGTCGAAACCCACTGTCGACATGCCCATAATATCGACATTTAACATGTTAACAGCAGAATGTGGACATACAGTTTTTTTTCTTATTTTTGCCTAAGCCTAATCCTAACCGAAAAATCTGAAAAATAGTTGAATGTAGACATCCTGGTGTAGACATATTAAAAGTCTATATTATGAACAAATGTCAACACACTGGTTGTCAACCTAAAGTCCATGTATACATTCAGAACCTTTTGACATTCTGGTGTCGACTATGAATGTTAACATTCTGACCGGATCCCCAATCAGGCAGAGGCAATTGCAGGGCTAAGACAGCCGTCAGCTGTCTGGCATGCGCCAGGTACGGGAGAAACATTTCAGGGGAACGGTCCGTCACATAGCCACCCATCATCTGTGATACCTCCCTCAACCACTTAGACATACCTTGAGTTTATGATATTGGAGGGCTACTGGGCATTTGCATATTTGCAAATGTTCTGAGGGGGTGTTGTAGATGTGTAGACACAATTGAGGGCCATTCAGTGGTGAGCATACTTATAGGGGGGAATTGCAATGTCTGCGAAAATGCAGTAGTTTATTTTGGATTAACTTTTAGCCAAGGCAGATTTAGGGGTGAGGGTGCCCCTATGCACAATAGTAACAGCCGCCCCCAGCCTGCCTAATTTTATTACTTTTATTGATTGGTTATAAGCCCCCATTTGATGATAGCCAATTTAATAAAAAAATAAAAAAGCCACTATGACATTTTTTTATTTTTAATCATGTATATATGTTTAGTAGGACAGCTACAGAGGCAGTATGGGCGTGGCCTACCCATTTACACTCAGAGTGGCATATGGTAGAGTACAGTGGATATATTTTGCATGTTCTAGTACTTCTTAGGCTGGCAGTACCAACACACCAGTGACATGCGGTGGGGTGAGGCAGAGCCTTTCCTTTCCACGTCTGCGCCAGAGTTTTGACTTTATAAAGTACAATATATGAAAAATACAAAGAATATAGTAGAAATATCTTCTTTGTATTATTCTAATCATTTTCATAGTCAAAACTCTGAAGTAAAAAGTCTATGGCAGCCTATCTTTTCCGTACTTCTCTAATCAAAATTCACCACATTTCCAGGAGTTTATACATCTGCACCTTTGATAATGCCCACATGCACCCTTTGGCTCATATACTGTATGTAAATCTGGCTCTAGTACTAACCAGTTCCTCCTGAGCCATTTACCTCACCACATGTCCTTGCAACATACAAGAATCCAAGTGTCGTCCCCAAACAAGTGCTGCCACTAGGTACGTTCTGCACATGTTTAATGGGAAATTTGCCAATGCTTTTAGCGTATATGGGGGGTCATTCTGACCCGTTCGCACGTTGCATTTTCTTGCATCTGTGCGAACGGGTCTGAACTACGCATGCATGTGACCCACAATGTGCAGGCGCGTCACTGCCCGGCAACGGGGGTCGACGGCTTCTACGAAGAAAGCGATCACAGGGGCGATCGCAAAAAGATTGACAGGCAGAAGGCTTTCCTGGGCGGCAACTCACCATTTTCTGGGAGTGTCAGAAGAAACACAGGCGTGTCCGGACGTTTCCTGAGAGGGTTCCTGACGTCAGCTTCCTCAAGGATCTTCGCAGCAGGTAAGTCCTGAGCTGTGCAGAGACTGCACAAATTTTTTGTTTGTGCAGCTCTCTGCACAAGCATTTGCAGCCCTGCTCAGCAAAGCCCCCCTCCCCTGTGGGCGGTGATTACATGGTCGCAGCAGTGCAAAAAATAGCCTGCGTGCGACCAGGTCTGAATTACACCCATTGTGTGAAAAGTGCCACGAAAATTGATTGTGCTAGTATGTAGTATGCGTGCTTCCATTTTACGATTTATCCAATTGCAAATGTGCGAAAATGGGATTCACAAGATAATTCTTGGCAGCAAAACCAGAGAAAACTGAAAATGGAAAAATCTGTCTGTAGCCCCAAAAAAGCCAAACTAATATAGGATAACAGTATAGAAGTGTGTAAGTGGTCATAATAAAAGTATTTTGGGCACTTACACTGAGTTAAATACCTTCCAACTTTTGACTCTAGGGAGTTGAGACCAGCCGCGCCGGAGGCGCAGCCACGTCCAGAAAGGGGGCAGGCCTCAGATGGAGGGGGCAGGGCCTAGAACCGCGACCCCCATTTTCGTGATTTTGGGGGCATGCCCAGCAGCCCCCGGCTCCCCTCCCTGCACTGACAGATGCCAGCATCTATTCAGTGATCATTGGCTGCTTTGCAGAGCAGCGGTGATCACTGGCTCTCCCAACTATGTGTCCTTCCCCCCGCCCGCGGGACATGCGGCCCTCGGGTGGTACAGTGTCCAATTAGCGGGACTGTCCCACTGTTTTCGGGACAGTTGGTAGGTATGGGTACATAAAAATGGGAATAAGTATATATTTGGCTCATTTTAAGCCACTTCCATAAAAAATGAGTACTCCTACTTGCAAACATAAAAACACTTGTCCCACTCATAAAACACTGCAATATACCTGTGCCATACCTTCTAAACCAATTTCCATCATTTTGCACTTTTTCACTCCATAAATGACGTCATTATTGGGCAATTAAAAATAACTAAAACTTCTAAGTGCCTAATTAGTCATTAATGGGGTGTCCCAGGAATTCTGAAAAAAATCTCAACAGTTTTACTTTAAAATTACTTTCCACAACTTTTCACCTGCTCAGGCAGAGCCGTATTAAGGGGGGCCCCAGGGGGTATGTGTCCCGGGCCCCACAGTTTTAGGGGGCCCCCCAGCTGGAGCAGCTCTGTCCCAACTCTAAAGCTCTCCCCATCCTGCCAGCAACAGCAGTAGCATTGTGCTACAGTCAGCACACGCTGCTCCGTGTTGGCAGGTCTGTGGTGTTGCAGGGAGACTGCTGCTGCTTAGCAGCAGCAGTTTCTTCTGCCTGTGCGGGTGTGTAGGGGGGAGTGATCACACTGATCACTCCCCCCTCTGGATTTACCCCTAGCTGAGGGGCCAAAATCTCATAAAAAATACAGATTCCTGGAATTTGCATAAGGGGCGTAGCCACATGGGCCACAATTAGGCCACGCCCCCGTACCTGCAGTAGGCACAGCAATGAGATAGGATCACCCGAACTCATAATTCGGCCCTGTGCTCAGGAAGTGGTGAAAAGAAATTAGCGTCAAACCTATGGAGAATTATCTCAAACAATTGATTAGCGGCTTTTCGTGATATGCAATAAAAGCCCAATTTTTATCGCAAAAAATGAATTTTGTGGACAATTGATTTCTCCTCACATTGCAATATGCAGTGTTTTATTGCTTATTTAGGTTTTTACAGACTTGCAATGAAGTTGCATAAGAGTAAACACAAGAACGTTGGTCATTTTTCTTTTTTTGGATCTGGTTTATTTACTGCCAGAAATAATTCTAGAACAATCTGCTACTCCTGCAGCACCCTCTACTGAAAGCTTCACACACAACAACCAGTGTGTAAAATCCTATTTACCAAGAATGCATGTAATCTAATCAAAAGAGTAAAATGTTATGGACAATTCATTTTAATCATATATATTTATTCAGCTCTTGCCAAATAAATATAAATGTACAGTATATCTGTCTCCACTGACATATCCGGTGTACTGGCTGAAGAGCTGTAAAAAAGGGGCATATAAGTAAAATGTCAATCAATAGCAGTGATCCAGTACTGTAAGGAGACTATTCAACAGTCAGTTACAGCACTGCTCAGGTGCTCTTATACAGAACAGTGTGGCCCTGTTTGCTTCTTCTGTGGAATCCAGGATATTGTGCATTTTACTGACCAGAGAATAGACAGCAAATAATATGCTTATGCAGCATTGAAATATTCAGATGCTGATAACCCAGTCCTGTGTTTCTGTTGAATAGATATGTTGCCAGTACAACCACGGAGATTCAGGAGAACGGAAATAGCAAGGGTACCCCAATCTCAGCACCGCAGCTGGGGGATGGTTCTGCTGCCAGAAGTGGAGAGACGCAACGTATATCGGAGATATCTGCTGTGGTCCCCCCATGGTACATCAGGGGAACCTTAATATTTGTTGATGTTTTTATGGGATATCCCACAAATATTGGACCTTATTCAGTAAGGAATGCAGATTCTGCTTTTTAATCGCATGCTGGAGGCTGCACATCACAGGGCAAGGCCGCCCAGCATGCTACCCATCGCCCACCCACTGCGATCACACTCTAATTGCGATTGCAAAGCAAGTACAGTGTGATCGCAGAAACTATGGAAACCTCCTGCCGTTATTTTAATCAGAGTGGCTCTGTGACGAGACACAGCTGCCCAGAAAAAGCCACTGACACCCCCTTCCCCTGTTTCCCCGGCACCGCCCTGCACCCACCCTTTGAATGCCATTGTCTGTCAGTCAGACAGAGGTGTTCGCAGTTAATGCGGCCTGACCACCTTTTGCTGCTTGTGCATGCTAGCCCGTGATCTAAAAAAATACGGTCGCATCACGTTTGCGATGCGATCTGAATCAGTCCCATTATTTGGTAAATAGGCTCCATAGAGATTTAAAAGTGATGTGAGTTTAGAGCAGTGGTTCTCAAACTCTGTCCTCGGGACCCCACACAGTTCACGTTTTCCAGATCACCCAGTAGGAGCACAGGTGTACTCATTACTTACTGATCCATTTTAAAAGATCCACAGGTGGAGCTGATTATTTCACTTGCAATTCTTTGAGTAGACCTGGAAAACATGAACTGTTTGGGGTCCCGAGGACCGAGTTTGAGAACCTGTGGTCTAGAGCACAGGTTCTCAAACTCGGTCCTCAGGACCCCACACAGTGCATGTTTTTCAGGCCTCCTCACAGATCACAAGTGAAATAATTAGCTCCACCTGTGGACCTTTAAAAATGTGTCAGTGAGTAGTTAATACACCTGTGCACCTGCTGGGTTACCTGCAAATCATGCACCGTGTGGGGTCCTGAGGACCGAGTTTGAGAACCTATGGTCTAGAAGATAGCCTAGTCTTCATCGAGGAATGGAAATTATATATCTGTACAGGAATACATACTTTTTACCGGCAGCGGGATCCCGGCCACCGGGATGCCGGCAGCAGGGCGAGCACTAGAAAGCCCCTTGCAGGCTCGCTGTGCTCACCACAGGTTATATTCTCCACCTACGGGTGTTATTGAGCG